>NC_061122.1:89323452-89369669 GCF_002878395.1 Capsicum annuum
CATACAATATATGTACTACTTTAAATAATATGCATACAACATATATAAACTATATAATACTACTTTAGAAAACATATACACATGTATACATTAAATATATACTATTTTAGAGTCTATTGTAAATATATACACATATATACGTACCATACAATATATGTACTACTTTAAATAATATATATATACAACATATATACACTATATAGTATATACATACTACTTTAGAAAATATATATACATATAACATATAGTCATATATACACTACATATTATACTACTTTAAAAACATATACACATTAAATATATACTATTTTAATATATAAAAAATATGTACAGATATATGTAGAATATATACTACTTAAAATATCACTTGAAAGTTGAAACGATATACACACAAACTATATACACTATATGTATACGTTAAAATATTAAATATATATAATTTAGAGACTAGAGAAAATATGCTAATTAATATAATAATACTTGAGGTTTTGAACTTAAAAGAACTTTATTTTTTCATTATGTGTATATATGCTTGTTATGTTTAATTGTCTATTACTTAGTGTAAAGTTTGATAGTAAATTAGTAATATATTAAAACTAAGTATTTAATTCAAACTAGAAATTCAATTTAAATGAAAAAAATTATAAAGTAAGGAGTGAATGAATGTTGTATTTTATTGATTGCAAAATGATCCAAAATTTATAATTTACATGAATGGAAAATCTACAAATTTTGCATCATTTTTTTCAACTCATTCATGTTAATATTAATGGGAACTGACATAGGATAGTCAAAATCAATGGGGACAAAACCATGCATTGGACTTGATTATGCTGAGTTCTCCCTTGAAGTCATAATTTCTTCAAGATTCTGTTCGTCTTTCGGCTCCACCTTTATTCCTTGATTTCTTCGTTCTGCTCTAATCCAATCTCTGAGGCAAACTAAAACATTCATAGCATTGATTCTCAATGAGTGTCGGTTGTCCCCAAGCTGTTGTCGTCCCTGACTAAAAGAGCTCTCCGATGCAATGGTTGACATTGGATCATTCAATATATCTCTAGCTAATCTTGAAAGCATAAGATATTGTCTTTCATTATTCTTCCACCAATTCAACACATTGATCCATAGTCTACGATCCTCTACCGGCATTCAAAGATAGTACTTAAACTCTTTTTGAGAAGTTACTGTGTAAGTTCTCGCCTCAACGTTGTTCCAAACATTTAAATCATAAAAGTAATCAGGAAAACCACTATGTGCTGCTTTTTTAGAAGATGATGGCACCTCAAAAGCATGAGGAAAGACAGTTGGAATGATATTTATCGATACAGCTACATCAAGTAAATCGGCATAATGGTTATATAATTTTTCTAAGTAAATGTTCGCATTACTCATAGCCGTAAACAAATCTAGTTGTTCTTGTTCTTCATCTTCAGAATCATTGTTAACATTTATCTCTAAGTTAGAATAAATAAGAGTACTAAAGTGGAACATAGTAGTAAATTTAATACATGAATTTAGTAGCACCAACCAAGTAAATAGGGAGAATCGGAAAAAAATATTTTTTAAATTTAGTAAATATAGCACTAACAGCTTCTTTGTAACCTTCTTATTCTTAAATTCTTTGAGCAAACCAAAAATATCGACTAAATATACTAAAATATTACAAACAGTAGGATAATGAGCATCGAAAAATTCAACCGTAACTATATAAATTTTTCTTAAAAACTTAACAAGATCATCAATTGCAGCCCAATCAGAATCATTTAGCATACATTCAACCGAATTAGCAAATGAATCACAAAATTGGTTAAAAGTCAATGTAATAAGAACTTTATAAGCAAGACAAGTTTTTAAATAATCATATGTAGCATTCCATCTAATATCATATTCTTCAGGCATAAATATCGGTGTAAGTTCATTTTGTTCACATTTAACTTTAAATTCTCAAATTCTTTTTTTTTTTGATTATTTTCTTGAATAAAGTCAACAGCAAGCTGGATTTTTTCAATATAAAACTCAAAAAATTCAAGATCATCTCTTACAATTAAATTATATATATGACAAACACACCTAACATGAAATATTTCAGGTAACAGCTGAGTCAGAATATTTTTTAACTTTGCAATAGCAGTGTTGTTGTTAGAAGTATTATCAAAAGCAATACATATAACTTTTCTTTCAATACCATAAAATTCTACAACTTTACTAATAGATTCAACAATAAATTCTCCAGTATGTCTACGATCTTCATCATACAAAAAAATTAGAATACGTTTTTTGCATAACAAAATTATTATCTATCCAGTGACAAGTAATGGTTAAATAATCATTTCTATTAACAGCACGACCAAGATCAGAAGTTAGAGTCATTCTACATGGAATGTTTTTTTAACAATGTAGATAAATAATAAACATATTGTGAATGAAGTCTAAAAATATTAGCCTGGCAAGTACTTCTAGGAATACCATTAAACATAGAATTATAAATTGCTTGAATATAATGAATAAAATCATCCAAAGAAGGAAAAGTGAAAGGCAAACAACCTACAGTTACCAGTTTTGCTATTTCTTCCTGGTCCCTCAATTTATTATAATTCTTAATTATTTGACCGGTTGCTGGGTCCATTCTAGTTTGTGTTGGCCCAACAACAACCTCACCACCTTGTGCAATAAATAACTCTCTTTGGTGATTATCTCTTAAATGTCTTATTAACGTACTCGTACCCCCTCGATTGCCTCCTCTTTTATGCTCATATACTTGTTGACAAATATTGCATTGCACTTTAGTTTCTCCTTCTATACGTGTAAAAAATTTTCATGCAATACTAGTTGGTCTACGAGCTCTTGGGGCATGGGGAGGACGGGGAGGGCGATTAACCGATTCAGATCTAACATTGGCATTTCCTACTGCAGGTGTCTCACCAATATTTTCATCATCTTCGTCTAAATTAACCGCATCTACTTCATTTTCTTCTTGTATACCGTAATTTTTTTGAGCTTCTAAATAATCCATATCCTGAGTACCTACACCTACTTTTTCCACAAAAGGTTGACTAAGTGACCTAAGTCACACGGGTATATCTACTACTTGAATTACCTCTACCGCCAGTAATTCGCTTTTTACTACCACTGCCACTTCCTAGATAATTTTTTTAACACTTTTACCGAGGTTTCTTAATTTATCCATAATATAAATCAAACTAAAAAAATTCAAAATACACAAAAATAATAAAATTAAATATTCAACAATTAATAAACTAATTAAAAGTAAGAGATGAAACGACAATATCAAATTTTGAAAGTATTCGAAAGTTGCGACTTTAGAAACTTCCACTTGTACTTTGTAATCGCAAAATTAAAAAATAAAATTGAGCCCTTTAGGAGATATGTAGAATATTTGAGACAGAATGAGATTTGAGAGAATGAAAATTGTGTGGAAAATGATTTGAAAGTGTAGGGTATTTATAGGAAATATTTTGAATTTTAAAAATATTTTAAATGAATTTTATTTTTCTTAAGAAAATTGGGCCAACTAGCCATTTGAGGCTCCAAACGGCTATATAGCCGCTGGGTCCAACGGCTAGTTGGCCCAAAATCGAATTTTTCCATTTTTTTTAAAACAAACAAATCGGGTCGGGCCGGTTAACCCGCAGGCCAAGACTGGTTGGGTCCGGGCTGGTTAACCAGGCCCAAAAAAAATTTGGCCTAGCCTGAGATCGACAGCCCTAAAGCCCGGGGGCTGACCGGGTCGGGCCTTCTTATGGGTCGGATCGGGCCGGGTTAAATCGACCCATTTGACAAGCTTGGATTTAATATTGAAAAAAAGGACATGGGATGATCATTTTTTAAAAAAATGGCCCATAATTGAAAAGGTGGACATGCTGTAGCCAGTCGGCAAAAGTAATCCCCCTTTTTAGTCATTTGGCCTAATTGGGCACATGCAGTCTCTATACTCAATTGATACACTTTTATACCACATTGATACACTTTTATACTATATTGATACACTTTTTAAAAAAAGAGAAAGGAAATCTATGCAAGCACATGCAATCCCTATACCCAATTGATACTTTTTTATACCACATTAATATACTTTTATACTACATTGATACACTTACAGTGTCTATATACTCAATTGTTACCCTCTTATACTAGATTGATACATTTTTAGAATGCATGTAAAAACTATATAGAGTCGTATAAATATGTATCTAAATAATAATTGTAGTTAAAAATTATATAGAATGTGTATAAAAATGCTATAATTATTATATAGAATATGTATATATATATATATATATATATAAACTGTTCGTTCTTATATATAAATATATATCTTTAATAATTGTATTATATTAAAAGTATATAATTATTATATAGATTATGTATATATAAAAACTGTATCATTATTATATATAAATATATATCTTTAACAATTGTATTATATTAAAAGAATATGATATTATATTTTATTGTATAAATAAGTAAAATTAAACAAAATAAATAGTATGTTATTTTAATAATGTTATATCACTTAAAAAAGATTGTCATGTAAATGGTTTAGAATAAAACTTATAAATCTACCTAAAAGTTCAGTTGAATTGTCCAACGTCTACTTTGACTTTTGAAAGTGAAATGCACTAAACTTTGCATTATTAAAAGGAAAAAATACATAAAGTAGCATACTTAAGTATTGAATTATAAAAAATAACAACACTTTTATCAAATTACATTTTGTAGCATATGTATTTGTATGTATTTGTATTTTTGTAGCAACAGTTTGTAAAAATACAAAATACATATCGATCATAAAGGCAGTAAAAATCATATATATTTGTATTTTTGTAACAACAGTTTGTAAAAATATAAAATACAACTTGCTATATTATGTAATTATGAAACTGTTGCTATGAAACTCATAATTAAGGGAATAAATATGTTATTTCTGAATTTTGTCCTTATTGAAAAAGAAAAGGAGTAAAAAAACATGGGTCCATTAAAGATGAACAATCGGCCTAGTACATAAAATGGAAAGGGCCGAATTGTGATGCTTAATGTCTATTTAGTGGGTTTTTAAATTTAGGTACTAATTTTGTGAAATTATTTTAGTTTTAGGTGTTATTTTTGTTCTTTCTCAATAATATTTGCATGTAATATATATGAACTAATTTAATTCAACCTTTTTTTGTTAATATTAAACCAAATAAAAAATGATCGATTTTTTTCTAACGCCAAATCAATCAAATTTAATCACAAATCAATTTTTTTTCTTATTTTACTTTGGTTCGTCGGTTCGATTAGGCCAGTGCATCCTCACGATCAACTATATGCAACTCAAATTCCAAAGATGAAATTAAAGATCCATGATTAAAAACAAAATGACTCTAGTAAAAGGTTGGTGCAGAGTGCAGACTAATAAAGGTTGTTCCCATCTCAATATTGCTCCATTGACGTATCAGAGATTCCTCATTGTAATTAACAAATTACAACTACACAACTAATGCAAATTAAGTAGATGAAACCATTTTAATTGAGTGCAGTCTATATTACTACTAATATTATTCAGAAAGTAAACTTGTTAATTAATTTGACTTTGAAATGAACATCTTACTATCTCAAGCATACAAATTACTCCTAAGTTTGTGACAAAAAAAGGGAAAATGAAAAATTTGAAGTACTGCGCGCCAAATATGCATAAAAGGAATAATTATAGAGGTGGAAATCAGGAGCGGTAAAATTAAAATTTTCACTAAGGGTGTGTTTGGTATGAAGGAAAATGTTTTCCATGGAAAATTCTTAGAAAATGTTTTCCTGAAAAATAAGTTGGTTTCTTATTTGTTTTCATCTGTTTGGTTGGTGGATGGAAAAATATTTTCTGAAAAATATTTTCTAGTGTTTGGTTGGTGATTTTTTTTTTTCTTCAGAAAATACATTTTAGTTTTAGCTAAATAGTAAAGATACATTTTAGAAAATTATTTTTGACCCTGAAAAATACCCTTTTTAGGGTGTCTTCGATATAAAGGAGGAAAAATATTTTCTAGAAAAATAAGTCGTTTCTTACGTATATTCTTGTATTCGTTATGCAAATTGGGTAAGTATATATTTTTTAAAAGTATTTGTATATATTTAACAAAAATAATGAGAACGAATAGGATAAAAATGGTGGAAAAAGGAAATTGCATGATTTAAAATTCAAAAAAGCCTAAACTACCTCAACAACTGAAAAACCTAATTTTAAAATTCAAAATTCAAATTCATCCTAAATCAAATAAGTTATTTTCCTAAAAACTACTGCAGTAATTAAATGCAAAACTCAACACAATATAGTATTCAAAAGAAGTTCTGTTTGGGGTGATTATTTTCTCGATGCAAACTAAATGCTACTATAATTAATCACCATCACTACACAGCAGCAGCATCCACAGACAAGTGACAATGACGCCATCAATAACCATGAAACTTCTTAGGGTGAAGAAGAAATGCACATTTTTAATGATACGAGTTTGTATGTTATTAACTTTTAAGCAAAAGAATTTATGCATGTTCCAATAATTGAGCTATAGCATTACCGATACGACTCAAATTAAGTAGCTATATTTATAAGCTTATGACTGTACCGATATGACTCTAATCATCTTAAATCATCACTTGGGAAGGATTCACCACAGATTTTAGGAGTGCTTTTTGTTCCTATAATTGCATTTAATTACGTGTTTTGCTCAATGAAGTTATTTTTGTCACTTTATTTTGTTTTCTACGTAGTAAGAGATGCATAGAGTAATTGGTACTAACAATAAGAACTTATTTAAATCTCATGTTTGTGTCAAATGAATAAATATAAAACATGAGTTCACTATACCCGTAGAATTTTCATTAAACACTATGCATTCGCACAATAAATTTTTAATTGTTAAGACTAAATATGTATTTACCAATTTGTTATCGAATTATTAAAAGAAAAACAATGATTGCATGTCTTTTTGTTGCCATTTACATCTTACTTCATTATTTTAGAAAACCTTGAATTTACATTATCAATTTTCATTTCATATTCCCAGTGAGACTATAGTACTATATATACAAAATTTACTCTTTTTCATCTCTCTTTATTTTTTCCTGCATCTCTCCCTTTTCACCTCTCGTTATATATACATTTTTACATTGTCAATTACCCAACAACCTCAATCTCTATCTTAACCCTCCACAAGAAAAAAGAACAAAAAAGAAGCGTAAATGAAAAAGCGAGAGTGTTATAAATCCGAAAATTTTAGTAGTTCATTTGTTGATTATCTTAACTTTCACCTTATTAAAAGAGCATGCATTTCCACTAGGATAAATGGTGTCCGCTTTAAATCCAAAATTTTTAGTAGTGCATTTGTTGATTATCTTAACTTTCACCTTATTAAAAGAGCATGCATTTCCACCAGGATAAAT
The DNA here is from genome assembly GCF_002878395.1 of Capsicum annuum. Taxonomy (NCBI): domain Eukaryota; kingdom Viridiplantae; phylum Streptophyta; class Magnoliopsida; order Solanales; family Solanaceae; genus Capsicum; species Capsicum annuum. The sequence continues at coordinate 89,330,887 of NC_061122.1, forward strand.
GGCGTCCAACAAAACGGACAAGTCCTTTGATCCTGATCAATCCAACGGTCCAAACAACTCCAATGATACACATGACAACAATTTATCAGCCGTCTAATCTCATCATCCCCATCAAACTCCTACAAGCAAGCAGCATAACTCTCCGATAGGTCAATCAGGTTGAAGTACTTGACAACCGGTAACAACTCCCAAATTAGTACTGCCAATATGGAATTTCGAGTCGGACATGACATTTCTAGTTCTTTTTTTAGAACCCAGAATCGTGAAAAGCGTAGAAATGAATTGATTTTCGAAAATTTTAGTAATTCAGTTGATTATCTGAACTTTCACCTTATTAAAAGAGCCTGTATTTTCTCCGAGATAAATAACATTTGACTATCTGAACTTTCGCAAAAGAGCCTGCATTTCCTTTGGGATACATCACCGTTGACTATCTAGACGTTTTACTTAATAAAAGCCCTGCATTTCTCCTTCAGGATAAAGGACGTCTGACCATCTAAACTTTCAATTTATTAAAAGAGCATGCATTTCCTCCTAAATAAATGGCGTCCCACAAAGTGTCCTATGATCATGATCAATCCAATGGTCCAAATGTTAAGATGCTCAACTATTACTCAACTAACAAGTGTAGTTAGTTAGTTGTTTACAAGTAGTTGAATTAGTTATAACTAACTCAACTCATTCACTGTATATAGCTCCATAGTATTCATTGTAAATTTTTTAATTCATTTTCAATACAAAACTCTGATCTTTCTTTTCTGTTTTTCTTCTTCTTCATGAAATGATTAAGTTTCATGATTCATCTTCATCTTGATTACCTTTATGGTATCATATCATAATCTTCTGAAGTAAGAATACAACTCGACTTCTAAGAATTTTGAGTTCTTTCTGTTGATAAGATTTGCGCAAATTCAATTTCGAGAGTGGATTTGGTTGTTCCCTTCTGAGTTACTTATTGAGTTAATCTCTGAGAAATTAACACTATACATTCATACCTAATTATCAGCATTAGCTTTTGCAAAACAAAGGTTCCCTTCGATTGAACAAGAGTTTTTTTTTTGATTCATCTTCAAGAAGTTCTATAGTTTTTTTGTTGATCAAGATGACGACTGAACAAAGAAATGGAGAGAGCATGCAGTATGGAAAATCATCAAGTTTATTTGCTTAAAATAGTGTCAATTCTGGATTACCAGTATCTGGCCAAGGTATTGACTACAATCATCCTCTCTTCTTGAGTCTTACAGATGTTAGTGGCCTTAGCTTAATATTGTTTCAATTGGTTGATACTGAAAATTATGCATCATGGAGTCGTTCAATCAGACTTGCATTACTTAGTCGAAATAAAATAGGAATGATAGATAGAACATGTAGGAAATATACATTCTTAGAAGAGTTATGGAGTCAATGGGAGAGAGTCAATGAAATTGTCCTCTCTTAGCTAATGAACTCATTTTCAAAGAGTTTGTTGAGTGGAATTGTCTTTGATTCTAATGCGTGTACTGTATGGGATGATTTGAAAGAGAGATTTGATTGTATAGATGGCTCAAGAACTTATAGCTTACATAAGGAAATCACCACTTTACAATAAGGAACAACATCCATCTCTGCATATTATACCAAGTTAAGGAATTTTTGGGATGCGTTTGAGGCCCTTGTCCCTCCACCCGCATGTGATTGTGAAAAGTCAAAAGGTTATGTTGCTCACATGAATAGTCCAAAACTCTATCATTTTCTTATGGGGTTAAGTGAAGTCTATCAAAAGGCTAGAAGTCAAATTCTACTAATGAATCCCTTGCCCAATATCAATCAAGCCTATGCTATGATAATGGATGATGCAGCAAAGAAATTAGCTATTGTCTCCACTAGAAATCTGGGTATGAATGTTGTTCCATCTAACAGCTGAAGACTATTGTTATGTATTCTAAGGTTTGTAATAAATTTGGTCAAAATGGTCAGTAGTTTAAAAGAAATGCAGGATTGGTTTGTGACTACTGTAAGTGCAAGGGACACAACAAATAATATAGCTATAAACTGGAGGGATTTCTTCCTAGTTTCAAATCCAAGAATAAAACTGTCTCTGGATATTATAGTGGTGCAATATGATCAATATTGATCATGTGGTTGATTTAGAGCAACCAATACAGAAACCTCAGGCAAACTTTGTGTATGGGATGAATGTTACTAGTCCAATAAAAAATTGGATCAATCCCAATTCAGTTGGTTCTCATAAGATAGGCCAGTTCTTGAAGCCCAACATCATTACAAATTTTGAAAAAAATATTAAAGAAATATTGTAGGGATGCACCTTCACCAAAGATCAATATGATCAAATTCTCTTAATACTTCAAAGTAGCTATTCTAAAGAAAATGCCGATAAATCTGATAAAATGGGATTTTACTTCTGTTCAGGACCCTCTTGAAAAATGAGATTTTACTTTCTGTTTAGGACCCTCCTGAAAAATAAGATTTTACTTTCGGTTCAGGACCCTCCTGAAAAATAAAAATTTATTTTCTGTTCAGGACCCTCCTGAAAAATGGGACTTTACTTTCTGTTCAGGACCCTTTTGAAAAATGAAACTTTACTTTCTGTTCCTCCCTCCTGAAAATAGGATTTTACTTTCTGTTCAGGACCCTTCTGGAAAATGGGATTTTACTTTCTGTTCAGGACCCTCTTGGAAAATGGAATTTTACTTTATATTCAGAACCCTCCTGGAAAATGGGACATTACTTTTAACAAAAATGAATGAATGAAATCTTTCTTTATCATAATCTTCATTTGGGATAATTTTTATTTTAGCTTTGATTTTGGTTTCAGGAGCCCGACTGAAGAATAGGGTGATAAATTGAAAGTCAGGAGCCTGCCTGAAGAACAGGGTGATGAAGTTGAAAGTCAGGAGCCCACCTGAAGAATAGGGTAATAAAATTAAAAGTCAGGAGCCAGCCTAAAGAACAGGGTGATGAAATTGAAAGTCAAGAGCCCGCCTGAAGAACAGGGTGATGAAATTGAAAGTCAGGAGCCCGCCTGAAGAATAGGGTGATGAAATTGAAGGTCAGGAGTCTTCCTGAAGAACAGGGTGATGAAATTGAAAGTTGATGAAACTGAAAGTCAGGATTCCGCCTGAAGAGCAGGGAAAATAGGTTGAAAGTCAAACAACAAGTTGAAGAAATTGAAAGCCAAACAATAAGTTGAAGAAATTACAAGTCAGGAGCCCGCCTGAAGAATAGGGTGATGAAACTCAAGTCAAGAGTCCAAAAGAAGCTTCATAGATAGGATTTTTGTAATTTCATTTGTGTTTTAACTTATAATTTTTATTTTTGATGTAATAATAGAGTCGCGGACCGGAACCTCAATGGGATCTCATTCGACTATCTAACTCGATATAGTCCTCCTCCTTCCAATCCCTTGAGATACATGTGACCTGACTCTCACCTAATCTGGGATAGGAAGGACGCCCAACGTCAAGAGGCGATTACAGTCCATACTTTTTCATTGTTCTTCTGAATAATGGTCGGTCAAAATTTTTGTCTCGTTGTCTACTTTTTTGTCCGAAAACACTTTGTGTTTACATCCAAAGAGGGGAATAATGTAGACACGTAATTTTGTCTGCCTCCAAAATTAATTTTACTCATTTTTACCTCTCCCTACCTACCCCTACCTATTCCCTACCCTTAACCCTACCTAATTCACCCACTAGGCTGCCACTCCTACGTGCCCGCCCCACTTTCCAACAACAACTCCACTGCCATATACAATTCATACACTCTCACTTACCTCTCACAAACTCTACTGAGGAAATACTTCATTTCTATTCTTCAACAATACACCAAATAGGCAAAAGGGACCTGACAATTTTTTTACATTCCATGGACAACTCATAGTCACCTTCCACAATACACCATTAACACATCCACATAACAAACTGAGCACGCACACACATAAGAGAGATCGGAGAGTAACAATAAGAGAATTACGTGAGAGACTTTGAGAGAGAAGAAGTTGATCGGAGATTGAGTTTTTCGGCCACTCTTCATCGGAAATAACTTCACTAGGTCCGATTTAACTCCAAAATCCATTAAAAACCAATTTAAACTATCTCCATTGCTGAAAACCAGGATCAAATTGTTAAATGTATAAAAAAATCAACTTATTTTGGGTTGATTCCGATCGTTTTGAGGTCAATATCAGTTCGTTCAGGGTCAGTTTTGGTCTGTTCGAGTTAATTTTGATTTGTTCGAGTTAGTTTCGGTTGTTCGGTGTTTGTATTGAATACTCTCAGTCACTTTAGTAGATTTGGTATTTGAATTAGACTGCGAGTTCGGGTTTTGTATTGAGTTGGTTCATCATTGAGGTTTTCAATTCGAGCTTTCGGACTCGGACATCTTTTAACTCTTATTATCATCAAAAGTCGATCTCAGAAGGTCCATTTCTTTAACCCACTATCTTTTTTTTTTTTTTTTATTTATTGAAATGGCTATGATTATATGTTTGGATGATTTGGGTGATGTGTGATGTTGTTTGCTTTTGAATAATTGATCTCAATGGAGAATGTGATGATAATATAAGTTTGTGATAAATGAAATGGTAATTGCGAATTATGGAAATTTGGTATTAAAAGTGAATTTTGGGGTTGGAGTTGCGAGATTGATAAAAATGGGTGGATTTAGATCAATTTTGATTTATTTTTGTTTAATTCGGAATGAGCATGAATCTTGTTGAAATGAATAGGTAAAATTTATGTTCGGGTAGGCAAATTTAGGAATGATGTTTGGTTGAATGCATGAAATGTTGAGTGTGTTGGATTTTTTTAATTTATCGCATGAAATTGATATTGTATTTATTCATCGGGGAATGCCCTGAAGTATTATGTACTCGAAGATGGCGCACGATCAAGGCACGAAACGTCGGGTAGAGAAAGAAATGGAGCGTAGTTTAGGATTAGCCTAGAATAGAGTAGGTTTATATTTTTGTATTTTTCTATTTCAGGACTGTATAATTGGACTGGACATTAAATTTTGGACTGTTTTGTTTTGTTTGCTTTATTGATTGTTTTTTGCCTGCTTTGTGTGGTTTATACATTTTGCAGTGTTAAATTAGCCGATACGCTCCACCAAGCGACCGTGGTCAAACCACGAGATCGAGGGGTGTCTAACACCTTCACCTCGGTCAACAGAATTCCTTAGCCGGAATCTCTGTTTGCAAACCAGTCTTAAAGAGTCAAATTATTTTGAAAAGAATTTTTCAAAGGTGACTTGGCACACCGAATTATGCCAAGTGGCGACTCTGAGTTTTGAATGTAAAAATAATCCTTTTTCAGAACCAATCTTCATTTTGTCACTTTAATAAAAAGTCTTTCGAAACTTGAAATCCAATTTTTTTTTCCTTTTTGGAGTTAAAAAAGGGGTGTGACAGTCTGTCAGCCGATATGAGACGGTTGCATAGATATTGATGAGGAATATGTCTTGTGTTGTTGTATGTTGATTGAACCTTCTTAGCCTGGGGCGGTGGGGTACGCATAGGCTCAACTAGGTATTTGGTTGTCCGGAGTTATTAATTATTCTCATCATTATTCATATTGTTATTATCATTATTATGGCTAGCTTATGAAATATTGGTCATTGATCCGATATCAATATTTAAGGGATGTTTTCGGCCTTTTCTATCTTATGATCGTATTATTATGTACGATTATTTCATGTCTATCTATGTGGATTAAAAGCTCTGAGTATGATAGAATTGAATCATGATAAGAGTATAATGAGGTCTTAGAATGAGGATATGATGATCTAGGTAATTCTTTGAGGCGGCCTCATGTTTATATATATATATATATAGAAAGAGAGAGAGAGAGTTATATGTAGCTATAGTACTACCATATCTCTTTCCTTTATTTGTTCATATGGTATATTTGTTCCTTGGCCTTGTATTTATTATATATTCTTATATATATATATATATATATATATATATATATACATATAGTTATATGTAGCTATGGTACTACCATATCTCCCTTCCTTCATTTGTTCATATGGTATATTCATTCCTTGGCCTTGTATTTATTATATATTCTTATTTCCTTCTTTATTCATATGTTGGCCAGGGATATACAGTATAGTGTTGAGATTCCTAAGTATGGCTGGAATAAGATAGTGCTCCCTTGGTACTTACTTAGCCTTATTGTGTTGGTCTATTGGATATGTATAGGATAGTTGTCCCTTATTATACTCATTGACTTATTATTGGATAGTTGTTCCTTGGCCAATTTAAGACTGACTCCCTAGTACTTCGGGACACCAGTTGAGTGGATCCACACAACCATAATTAGTACTCTTGGCATGGTATTGACACCCTTCCAACTGGGGTACAGGTTGGACCCCGATTAGCTCAGATTGGGGTATGTCAGTTAGATAATACCTCTCACAGTCTCAGTACAGTATTCAGTACAGAATTCAATTCAGGTTTGCTTGACCATAACGTACAGACTTCCAGTTATTCAGTTATCAGATTTCAATAATTTAGTTTATAGATTATTTCAGAAACATTGTATGTTTGTTCTTGCATTCTCAGAATTTCAATTTTCATGCATTCATACTCAATTATCTTATGCTCTTTAGCCAGTCATTATTTCATGCACAGTTAGCCCATGTAATTCAGTCTAACCTTAACTTATATACCATTACATTCAAAGTACTGACCGCATACTTTTCTTCACCCTATGATGTCTTATATCATAGGTTCAAACGTACCATTTCCTGATCGCGCTTAGACAGTCCAGCTTATCAGCAGCAACAGTCGTGGTGAGTCCTTATCTATCAAGGACATGACTATTTTATTTTAGTTTATCTCAGTAGTTTAGTATTTTTATTTAGTCGGAGTTAGTTGGGGGGTTGTCCCATCGATTCCCCAGTCAGTCAGTTAGAGGCTTTTCAGATATTCAGATATTCATACATTCAGAAAGTCAATTAGTTTATCAGACTTATCAGTTGTATTTTCAGCATTTAAAACCTTATGGCATTATCAGTTGTTTTCACATATGTTTTTATTTATCAGTTTACTCAGTGTTCACAGTAGGTACCAGCTCATGGGTTAGCTTGTGGTTACTTATGACCGTAAGCACCATCATCGCGACTAGGGGGTAGCCTCGGGTCGTGACAAAGAACCTTTCCATGTTAATCTTTTATAAGAAAAAAAGAAGTATTAATACTTAATTATGATGTTGTTGTCACGAGTAACTTGAGAAACACTAAGGAGATTGGTTGTAATTTGAGGAAAAATTAAGATAATTTTAAATGTAAAAATCTAGAAAGAGAGGGAATCAGAGATGGAGCTAGGATTTTTGCTGAGTGGGTTCAAAAATTGAAGAAAAACTCACTGAACGGGGTTCAACATCTACAATAAATACATAAAAATTATTTTAATCATGTATTAATAATATAATTTTCCTTCGAAGGGGGTTCGGACGAACCCCCTATTACTAGGCCGGCTCCGCCTCTAAAGGGAATAATAGAAAAACCTATGTGAGATATGGGGAGTTTAAAACCGTTACTAACAACAAATGAGTCATTCCCAGAATAATTTGACGAGATGGAATGATTACCAGCTTCCACAATAACATGATTTGTAGTGTCTTAATCAAGACACCAAGAAGGTCCTAAGATAGTTGATGAGGAGATAGCAACGTTATTTTGGGGGCGAAGTGTACTAGTAGGAGAGTACTAGTTGGTGAACCAATTATAGCAATTTTTTTTCACATAACCAATGTTCTCACAGATTTCACAAATGAGATTATTCGATGGACATTATTGTCATTGATTTTGGGATTGCATTGTTGGGATTTGATTCATTGTTGGACTAAAGTTGTAAGAAGGTCGAGACTAAAATGCTTGACGGTTGGCAATATTAGCCAAGAGAGTGACATATGAAAATTGGCCTGCATATTTTTGTCTTTTTTATTGAAAATCACTGTAGAAGTGAGAAGATTGATGGTCGTAAGGAAGGGGGCATAAACTGATTCAAAATAAGATATAACCCAATTTAGAATTAGTGATAGGTTGAAGAGTCATATCACGATTATTAGCAATTGTATTATGAACAGAACTCCAGGATGGAATGAATACCTTCAGTCATTTTTTATCAAAATTATCACCCGAGCAAAGAATTCAGTTTGAAAGATATGATGAAGGCTGATCCAGGCTTCAACCGTCGTTTAAGACTGGATTATTATCCAAGGATGAAAGGTTTAATAGTTGTTTTGATCCAAAGAAGGATAACTCTATCATGAGGTTCCCAACTTTCATATTCAAGTTTAGGAACATGAGTTTGATTTGTGGAGAAGTTATCAGTTGAAGGTGACAACACCGTGGGCGTGGGTATTTTTCTCCCAGTAAAACACCTTAAGAGCAGATCTTATTGTAGTTTATTATGGTAAATAATTATCTTGATTATGTGTGAAATTGAGTGGAGGTAAGAAATCTTTGTTGTTTGACCCTCTTGATAGCGCTACAAGTAGATTGTTGGCTAAAGATGATTGATTTCCACAAGATATTTGTGAAGTCATAGGGACTAAAAAGAAAAAAAGAAGCAGAAATCACACATTGCTCTGATACCATGTAAAATTAAGTCTTGCGTCTAACTCACACTCCAAAAGGTAGTTCAAAGGGAGCGAATTGTCTAAGCCTTGTAAGACCGCCCATCTAATTAATCGCCAACATGTGATTTTTTGTTATTCTTCAACATCCCACTGCATGACCAACACTGATAATTTGGTGTGTGGACAAATTTAATTTGGGAAAAATATTGGCTTAGATGAATCCTACTCTGATACCAAGTTAAAGACAAAACTTGTGATAATGACTTTCATTGATGTAAAAGTATTTGCCATTCAAGTAAATATAGTATATTCACATTAGGTTTGAAATACATGAGATTAAATCTTCTAAATACTAGATAACTAATATTTTAAGTATAATTTAAAATATTGTGATAAGACTATAATTGTTTATTATAAATACAATGTGGGCATATTTATTTGTTCCTTTTTTTCTCGTCAGGTGATTTATCTAAAAGTTTGATCACAGTTTTATGATTCTAGTTTGTTCGAGGCAGAGCTAGCTTGATCATGAAACCAGAAAAGCAATGACTTGGGATCCCAAGTTTTAGGTCTCATTTTTTCTATGTATTGTTAAATTTCAAGGAAAATTTTAAAAACAAAAGAAAATAACTTTTGGGGCCCATTTTTAATAGTTGTATAATTTTTTTTTTTTTAGAAAATATTAAATTAAGCTAAAAGATAGTTGACAATGATAGTATATTGACACACATTTAACCATAATATTAATGTAATTTTAAATATTTTTACTAATTGACAACGGAATGCACGTATGGTGCACAAAATGCACATCGAATGCACATACATCGCACGAGATGCATATAAATTTTAACATAGATTTTTTTTATGCAACTCAAATCACTGCTTTACTTGATTCCATGAGAGCATTTCCACCAACGCGAAGATCAACCTCTAAGACTGAAAATCTCAAGTCTTAGATTGTGAGCCAATTTATTCAATCTTGTTACATCATTTCAATTAATCAAAGTAAACAAAAAAATGAATTGAATTATAAATTTTTTTTTGGTCAATTGAACAGGTTTGTTATTCTTCAGCTTTGGACATGTTCGATGAAATCGTAATTATTTTGAAAGGGAAACAAATTAATGTTTTTGGACTATGATGGTAGATTGTCTCTAACTACTTAATATAATCGAGTAAGACTAAAATTAATTTCTTACTTCTTTTTTGATATAATTACTAGTGAGGGAAGGATTATATTATGGCGGAAGTCATGGCACGGACATTAAGACGCCTGCAAAGGTTGTAACTGTAAAAAAAATGAGCAACTTATACTATTAAGTTATTATTTTCCAAATCAATTGGATTATTATATTAATCTTATATCATTCTTTTGTTCTTTTACCATAATGTTTGGTACCTTTGTTAGCTATTCAGGAAAATAATCAAACTGCTCTCTGCCAACTTGCAAGAGATTTGTTTTACCCATGATTGATGAGGTTGATTCTTAATCTTTTATTTTTTAACTTTTCGCTTTATTACTAGTGTTTTTGTTCCACTTACACATTATAAAGAAAGAAAGAAAATTTTAAACTTTACTTAGCATTTTCAGCGTATAAATCTTTAGTAAACAAAAGAGAAAATACATAATTATCCTGTTAGAGATTTGCAAAAAGACACCTAAACTTTAACTTCGACCTATTATCTGATGATTATTTTTTATTTCGTTGCAAACACACAATTTTGACCCCCTGCATGTACAAACGCTCCACAGACGCATGAAAGGGCTCAACTTTGACTTTTTTGACCAATTAGAAACTGCCACGTGTAAAATAATTTAATAAATAATTTATATTTAAAAAAAATATTTATTTATTTTTAAAAGTTATTTCATACCTCCCACCCCACCCCCGCAACCCTCCATCCACCATTGTGTTCTTCCCCAACTTCTTCTTCATTACCATCACTCAACAACATCAATTACAACAACAACATCAATTACGCCCACAACAACATCATCATTATCACCATAACCTCACCTTTTCTTCTTCAACACAATGCCACCATTAAAACTCCTCCATTGAAGTTTTTTTTTTTTTTTTTTTTTTTAAATCATATAATTAAAGCTCCATTTTGCAATTAAATCATATCATTTAACTATCCACCATTTTTTTTCAACACAATATTTTCTTCAACACCATTAAAGCTCTTCAACACAATGTCACCATTAAAGCTCTTTCATTGAAGCTTTTTTTTTTAAAGCTCCATTAAAGCTCCTCCATTAAAGCTCATTTAACTATCCTTAAAACTCAATTCAATCATAAAACTAATTTTTGAATTGATTTGAACGAAAAAAAAAATTAGACGGGGAGAGTGCTGGACGCGAGGTGGCGAGGGGGAGGGGGAGGTGCTTGACGCGGGGGGAGGGGGAGGTGCTGGACGCGAGGAATGGGGAGGGGAGGTGTTGGATGGGGGGAGGTGGAGGTGCTGGATTGGGGGTGGGGGAAAGAGGGGGTGGGATGGGGTGTTAAACTAAATAAAAAGGAAAATTGTATTAAAAAAATAAAAATATATGAAATTAAACGTATTTGACACGTGACAACATCTGATTGACGCGTGTATTTCACTCTCCTTGTTGTGATTAAGATTCAGCGAAAAATGGTGTGTTTGCAACGAAATAAAAAAGAATCATGGGATAATAGATCGAAGTAAAAGTTTAGGTGTCATTTTACAAAATTCGGACAAGATCAGGGGATAATTATGTATTTACTCAAAGAAAAAAAAAACTATACCAGGAGCTAAAGCAGAAAACAACAAATTCTGTTTATCGGTATATTTTTATTGTATTGAAGAAAAGGTACAATTTTTTCTTTTTGCCAATATTTCAATAGTTCTTGATATTACTTGAGACTTTATTTCTTCTACAAGAAAAATTTTCATAATTAAGTTTTAATTATTATTATAATTTCAGAGTTGGACTGAACTAGTCGAGCAAGTGAAATCAGTGATTTAGGAATATCCAATGCGTCGATTAACTCAAGGAAGAAAGGTGTGTTTTCCAAAATCTTATTCTTAGTTGATTTTTTTTATAATTTATATTATAATAGAAAAAAGTATTATATTAAACCTAATTTTTAAAATTTTGTAACAAGTTTTGGAGATTCATCCAAGTATTAAATGGGACAAGGGAAACGCAATCGATTTTTTGTTGGAATCATTAGGTTATGTTAATTGAGATGATGTTTTACATATATATATACATATTAGTTTAAGTGTACGCACCTTGCGCGTGTACCTCACTTTAATGAATTCAAACATTACATTCAATAAGATATTTGCTTAAATAATTAAAATAAATATAATAATTAAATTTAATATCTCTTGAGTATGTAAATATGGAGAATTTATTTATTAAACCTAATCTTTGCCAAAAATATTTTTAAAAGTCGATCGACATTCATCTGTCATCTGTAAATTGCAACAAAAGAATACAATGATAGAGATATCAAAATAATACAATTAAATCTAATCTTTACACACAAAAATTTTCTCAAAGTCGTCCGACACTCATCTACCACCTGTTAACAATGACAAAATAATACGATAATAGAGATATCAAAATAATACAACTAAACCTAACCTTTACATAATTTTTTTTCTCAAAACCGACCAACATTTATCTATCACTTGTAAACTGTAACAAATAATACGATAAAAGTGCTATCAAAATAATATAATTAAACTTAAATTTTACACAGAAAAATTCCTCAAAGCCGATCGAGAAAATCATCTACGAATAGTAAACTACCTCAAAATAACAAACTAAACTAATAGAAATATTACAATAATACAATTAAACTTAACCTTTACCTAAAAATTTTTGTAACGCCGACCCATATTCATCTAGCATTTGTAAATTAAAATAAAATAATAAGATAATAAAGATATCAAAAGAATACAATTAAACCTAATCTTTACACAAGAAATTCTTCAAAGCCAACTGACATTCATCTACGACTTGTAAACTATAAAAAAAATAGAATAGTGATAACAAAGCTTAGATTTTGATCCAACTAATTTTTGCCTGAACGAAAATTTTGGCCCTAAAGAATGATTTTGCATGAAAATAAAAAAGATATATACATACACACATGTTGAATTCTATTATGCTGACAAAGACAGTGAAGAAGTTGAGAGTTAGAAAATCAAGCATCTACCAATCTAGATATGCAATCGAATCAAATTAGACAGACATCAATCATATTCTCCCAATAGGCAAACCGATTTGTTCTCTAGTTTAATGTACATCTCAATATTTATAGAAGTATTTCCTTAATAGAGTCCTATTTTAGGAGGATTTTTCTAATTGAGTAGTAGAAAGAAAAATATTAATTAATTCTCTTACCATATATTTTAGGAGTCCCATATATTTTAAGAAGTATAGTAAAAAGAAAAATATTAATTAATTCTCCTACCATATATTTTAAGAGTTTCATATATTTTAGGAAGTCTGGTTTTTAAATATTAAAATTATGGTTTAGAAATTATCTAGTATATAATAAATCTTTTTTTGTGAAGAGGAATGCCATTAGTATTTTATGTCATAAATAGTAGAATTGATTACCCATTAATCAATTAGCTTAGGGTTTCACGAAGTATATCACACTTAAAATTTAAATAAATGTTCAATTTTTCTAATTGAACATTAGAAAGGAAAGTATTAGTAATTAATTCTCTTATCATATATTTTAGGAGTCTCATATATTTTAGAAAGTTTAATAAAAATAAAAATATTAATTAATATTCTTACCATATATTTTAGGAAGTCTAGTTAATATAATAAAAATAATTAAATAATGAATTTTAAAAAATAGTGAAAAGATAGTTTTGTCTAAAGAAGAATAGTTTTGTCTAAAGAAGAGTCTTTTAATGAAGGGCAGAAAGTTCAAATCACTTTTCTAAAGGTCTTCACACTTTTAATATATTATAGATATATTGGTGATGATCGGTTAAGATGTTTTTTAGATACTTTCTTTTGGCAAAATTTTCTTCAACTAACAAACTTATGCCTTTGCATTTCTTTTTTTGAAAAATAATAATAATTGCACTAACATTTGTCATAAAAAATAATCAGGTTTTGTATGATAAAGGACAAGATGTTGGAATATTAGTATCCAAAGCACCTAAAGAAACCAGGGGGTTTAGGCCATAGGTGACAAAAGAGTTTTAAAATGAGGTGTAGGTGACACAAGTCTTAATTATTAGGTGGAGGTGACAATTACTTTATTATGGATTAAGAAAGTTGGGAAAGTTTGAAAATAACCCACAAGTTTTTAAATTTATACTTTGATCCAAATGTTAGCCTATATAACAAAAAACGGAGGGAAAAAAGGCGTTTTTCTCTCTCTTCTCACCCTTTATTGATTTCTCTCTCTTAGCGATTTTTGTTGTTCATTATTATAGCTGCTGCTTCATTCATCATCTTCTGCTTCATTATCATCATCTTCTACTTCATTATCATTTTCATCTTGTTCTTGTTGACCATTTGTTGTTGTTGTTGTTACTGCTACTGTTGCTATTTGACCAATTTCTTAGGTCAAATTTTATTTCTAATATCCCTTTCCACTTTGGCATAACTTCATAGGAGACGTTGGTAAGTCAAATTATGATTTTTAGTTGAATTTTTCATCTGGGTAACTGCTATTGTGTTGTTGTTTTCAAATAATGGATAAAACCCAATCATGAATCCAACATAAAATCTATCTGTTTAAACAGATAAATCATCTGTTGCGAAAGATGATACATCTGTTTCAAAGGAAGACTGATATGTTGAATTCATGTTTAAACAGATGGCTTATCTATTGCAATATTTGACATATATGTTGCAACAGATTAGTTACCTATTGTAACAAAACCTAAACACGATTCCAACATAGGTTACAACCGATTAATAACCTGTTGCATTAGGTAAGTCATTTGTCGCAACAGGTTAATTATCTCTTGCAACTGTCACTCATCTGTTGGAATCAACTTAAAAGGTGATTTAGTTATAACATCAATTCCAATAGGCGATTCATCTATTGCAACAGATATTCAGACCCGTAATATGAATCCCAACAGGTAAGAATCTGTTGCGACTCATCACTTACCTGTTACAACAGATAACACATCTGTTGGGATTCATTCACGACCCTATGAAATCACTATCAACTTTTTTTAACAAATGACTTTATTTAGGTACCACTAATAGAGGGATTAATAACAATAAGGGTGGATTGTCATGGTCATTGGGTCGAGAATCGATATGTATGGCATTGAAAGGAGGGTGAAATGCTAGAGATGATAGCTATGACATTCCAAAGTGATGTTTCATATGATGATTTTGTGAACTTAATCATCAGCTTTTGTGGACTGAATTGTCAACCGAAAGAATTCGCCATCAGCTATATGCACAGCTCCTTTGAAAATCAAAGGGTACTGCCTTTCAAGATAACCGATCAGGTTCAGTTGCATTCTTATCTAAGTGATTCAACCAGGCCGATGTTAAGGGTGTACATGGTTGAAAAGACGAGAGAGAATGAGAACCAGAACGTAGAAAAATAAGAAGAAAAAGAAGACTTCTTTGATGATAGGTTGGATGATCTAGACATGAATATTTCAGATAATGATCAAACACCTACTTCCGTTGATGCGACCAGTATGATGTGCAGTTCTTCTCAATTGACACAATCTGGAAATCTTCAAGACGATGGGACCGGCTTTTTTATTGGAATGTCATTCAAGGACAAGAATGAACTATTTAACACTTTGTTTATTTCTCACGTGAAAAAAGATTTCAGAATAAAGAAGGTGATTAATTCGAGTAGTGTCTTTTGCTTCAAATGTGCTAATTCGAACTGCAAGTGGTGATTGAGAGCAGTGAAGTACGCAAGTTCTGACAGATTCATCATTCATAAACATGAAAAGCATCACATATGTGGTTCGGAGCACATCTCGGGACAAAATCCTCACGCCACGGCAAAGGTTCTTGGTGAATATTTTAGGAGTAGTTTCCCCGATGGCAAAGTCCCTTCAACAAGGCTTATGGCCAATCAACTCCTTACGGATTTGGGTGTCCTGGTCATTATTGGAACATATATACGGCCATGGGGATTGCCAAGGACCTGGTTTGGGGGACACTCGAGCATGGATATGAAGTCTTGGATGCTTACCGTTACATGATTGAGTCCACAAATCCCGAAAGTAAGACGACATTGCATCTAGATGAAAATGGAAGGTTCAAGTACTTTTTTGTATCTTATGGTACTTGGATTCAAGGTTTTCGACATTTGAGAAAAGGCATAGCCGTCGATGGTACCTTCTTGAGGAGCAGGTATAATGGAGTTCTGCTAGCGGCAGTAGCGCAGGATGCGGAGAATCACATCTTTCCTATCATTTTTTATGTAGCGGACAAGGAATGCGATGCCTCTTATGGACTTTTTGTTGAACAACAGTGACGCTGCGTAGAAGATACCGAAGTGTTATATTTTGTATCGGATAGGCATCTAAGTATTCCAAATATGGGTTCACTTTTCTTCACTTCAGCTTACTTTGGTTGTTGCATTAGGCATCTTGGAGAGAACATTCGAAACAACTATCACAACGAAAGGGTCGTCACCCTTTTTTATAGAGCAACTAAAGCATATAGTAGAGAGGAGTTTTTAGACCATTTCAATCAAATAGCGGATGTGAATTCCAAGGTAGCAGAATTTCTTGCACATGTTGGTTTCGAGAGATGGAGCCGGGCAATCTGTCCAGCAAATAGGTACATTCTTATAAATTTACCGTCTTGTTTGATTTACAAGTTTAGTTTGATGTCGTACTAAGTGATTCTTTTCTATAGGTACAATATTATGACATCAAACATAGCTGAATCGGTGAATTCATTGTTTGGCGATGAAAGAAAATTTCCCATCAAGGCTATATTTGAAAAAATAAGTGAGAAATGTAGTGATTTTTTTAACGAAAGACATGTGCAGTTCAAGTGCCCAGAAAAAATAACCCGATTTGTTCTCGAAATCAAAAAAAAATATTAACGAACATCATTTTGGGAATAGGTTATTCTCTCATAAAATAGAAGATTACAAATTCCATATCACCGGTTATGGTGATGCTTCCATGATCGATCTTCAAACAAGATCTTGTAAGTATAGAGTTTTTGACTTGGACAAAATACCTTGTCCACATGCTATGACAGCCCTTCGAGCTCAATACGGCCATAAATATGGACTTGAAGTTTATGAGCACTCCTCTCAACATTATTTGGTAAAAAAATATGAAATGGCATATAGTGGGCATATTACTCCGTTGCCTCCTGAAGAATCTTGGGTTGTTCCGATAGAGCTTATGGGAGATTAATACCTCCTCCATATATTAACCCGAGCACTATCAAATCGAAAAGAAAGCCATATAAAAGGAGGCGTGGAGTTGGAGAATCATTTTCATCAAGAAGAAACAAGTGCTCCATATGTATGTGCGCTGGCCACAAAAGAACTGCATGCCTGAATCATAATCCACCATGATCGTTGTAATTGCAGAAACTTTTGTTGTTGTTTGTTTGTTTGTTTATTGTGGACTTTTATATATTTAACTCATTGTTGTGAACCTCATGTTATCATTTATTATATATAAAATGTCTTTTTTTAAAAATAACTTGCGCATCAATAAAATGAGAAAAAACATGAACTTAAATAATACAGCAGACCACAATTATTCTCAACAGTTGCACAAACAACTGGAATGCTTTCCTCCAACAGATGAAAATCTGTCGAAACAGATGGATAATCTGTTGAAACCCAACAAATGACCAATCGGTTCCAACTGTTGAAAGAACTCAAAAGCCAAAATTGCTAGTGCTACTGGATTCAACATTGCCTCTAACCATCGACATGTTAACATGTATTAGATTAGAAGAAAACATAATGAAAATTGAATAGGAATTAAAACGCCAAAGTCTGACTAAAAGTAAGTTTTTCATTAAATGAAAAATAAAATACATTAGGTATAGATCCAATATAGAAAAATTAAAATACATACGCTAAAATAAAAAACACATTATTATTATTATTATTATCATCATCATCATCATCATCATCATTAATGACAGCCGACCAATCAACTTGCAGCAGCAGGGCTCTCATCAGCCTCTGTATCTTTCTGAACATTCTCTCTCTCACAGCAACCAACTCGCTCTGCAAGTCATTAACCTACCTTTGAAGTTCCTGTACTGTGTCGCGTAGAATAGCAATGTCCGGAAAAGGATCAGCTATATCTAGAACACATATGAATTGACAAATGTAAAGAAAAATATTCACAATGTAATATAACGTATACGACCAACTGGTAAATTTACACCAGAAAAGAACTTACCTCAACGAGAAAAGAATATGCTCTTTGAAGAGAAGTGTTTGAAGATGTCACACGAAAGGAAAAAATACAAGAAATAAATAGAGTTGAATGAAGATTGAGGGACCTATAATATAATCTGGACGTGTCAGGCCAAAAGACAGGACTGTTCAGCTCCATTGTATTAATTACATTCAAACTGGTAGCATTTTATTTTCTGTGAAAATTCGTGACTTTTTATTTTACACTAATTACTACTTGAAAAGTCGCGACTTTTTATTTTACACTAATTACTTCTTACCTTTTCATAGCGGTTTGAGACTCAATAAAAGCTGTTATTATTGAGCTGTTGCAATAGATCATCCAGCATTTTTAACAGATTTAGCATCTGTTACAACAGATGGACGGATTGAATGTGCAACAAACGGTTGTCAAAATAGATTTACCATCTGTTGCAATAGATGATTTGTATATGCCACAAATAAGACATCTAATGCAACTTATGTATTATCTGTTGCAACAGATGGACAATGTGTATAAGTTGGAGGAGATGTTTTGATATCTTCTGAAAGTCGATTCATTAGTTTCAGTTTCAACAGATGGAGTATTCGATTCATTAGCTGTTTTGAATGTGTGAGATAAAAAGTCTTCACCTCTTTTTAATAGTCCCGCCATTATGTATTAGTTGGTCCCCATGGGCTTGGCACACTAATTAATAAAAATGTAAATTAGGTGATTATTTTAGCAAATTAGCCTTATTAATTATGATTAGAAAGTATAGATGTGAATAATATACTTTATGTAGTCATTTAATAAAAGGGGTAATCTTGAAAGAATATAATAAAATTCTCTTAATTTTATAAATAGGAAAACTAAATTAAAACAAACATATTTAGAAAGAAGTAATCACATGCGCGCAGATTAATTAAAAAAACAAAAAAGTCAGGTCTATCGCAACAGATTTACTATCTGTTGCAACATATAGATTATTTGTTGCGACAGATAAACCATATGTTTGGAGGAGATGTTTTGATTTCTTTCAACAGTTGATTCGTCAGTTGCACAGATGGAGATTTCATTTCATCAGTTATTTTAAATGTGTTAAGATAAAAAGTCACGACTCTTCACACCTCTATTTTAATAGTCATCACATTCGTGCAGATGAATAAACAACAGTTACATGTTCTGATGGGGTAGGAAGAATAAAATGCGTGCAATGGATCCTATTTTTATGCATGCAAGTTATGTATATTATTGATCAGGCTACCGTGAAGACACATAAAGTGCAATGATTTTGTGAATGCAATTTTTTACCGATGATTAGACACTGATCCTTCAAACAAGATCCTGAATTGTACACTTTAGTTTGATAGGTGCGAACTGATAAGGCCAAAGGGTTCCAAGACGGTGGTGTCGGTACCCCGTTACAATTTAATGGCACGATTCATGCACATGTTTTTGTGTCAAGTTTGGGGAAGGGTTCAAATTTTTGACGGCACTGTAAATATTCAATAGTGATTGGATCAGTTTTAATGGCATAATGGACTTCTTGAAAGGCCTTCGAAGCCTCACAATGCAGCAAACAACGATAGAAATAATAGAAATTCCCCTGGTCCAAATTTATATGCATGGATTGGTGGAGGAGACTATTATACAACAGAAGGTATTTGAGAGAAAACCTGTATGGGAAGAGGGAGGTTGAGAAGGCCATATATCATCTTAGTAATTGTTTAAGAGGATACACAGGGTCAATTCCTCTTGACCATTCTTCTTTTTCTTCAACGACTGATGGATTTTCATTTTTGGATACACTTTCACATTCGCACCTCATCCATCTTTTTCATTTTTCATGTCAATTTCATAAGCTAATTTCACTGCACTTTCCTTCCGACCCTGTGTATCCTCTTAAACAAGTACTAAGATGATATATGGCTTTCTCAACCTCCCTCTTCCCGTATAGGTTTTCTCCCAAACACCTTCTACTGTATAATAGTCTCCTCAAATAACCTATCCATATAAATTTAGACCAGGAGAATTTCTATTGGTTCTATCGTTGTTTGATGCATTGTGAGGCTTCAGAGGCCTTTCAAGAAGTCCATTGTTCCATTAAAACCGTTCCAATCACTATTGGATATTTACACTGCCGCAAAAAATTTGAACCCTTCCCCAAACTTGACACAAAAACATGTGCATGAATCATGTCATTAGATTGTAACAGGGTATCGACATTACCGTCTTGGAACCCTTTAGCCTTATTAATTCGTACCTATCAAACTAAATTATACAATTCAGGATCTTGTTTGAAGGATCAGTGTCTAATCATCGGTAAAAAATTGCTTCACAAAATCATTGTACTAGATGTGTGTTTTCATGATAGGTGGATCAGTAATAAATACCTCCCACATATGAAGTGATTCTATCTGCAACCATCTTATTCCTCCGAACCCATCTTTACTCTAGCCTTTAGTGCTGGCCGGGCAAAAGTGGATCCTATTTCACTTCTTTTTGTCTGCAAATAAGAGAAATATATTTGATGTCAAACAAGAGAAGAACAAAAAGAACATTATAAAAGGGTAACACAAAATTGAGTGAATCAATAGATGACCAATATGATACAACAGATTACCCATCTGTTCAACCGATGAGGCATCGTTTGCAAAGAATGGATGACATGTTGCAACAGATGGGCCATCTGTTGGAATAAATCAAACCAACCTTGCTACTGGTTTGATTTCTTCAAAAATTTGCTCCATTTATTCCAACAGCTTATTCATCAGTTGCAACAGTTGAGGAAACTATTGCAACACCACCACCAACAGCATCAACAACAAAGAAACAAACAAAACAACACCATATGTTCCAACACCATCCACAATACAAACATCACATGTTCCAACACAACTACCACCCCCAATAACAGCACCACCAAAGTACCAAACAAAAGACTTAAAAAAAACTATACTAATAATAAATCTTTTTAAGTTCTCCCAACATCTGACTTTTTTTTGCATATTTTAATAAAAACAGCGGTTCATTTATTCAAGACTTAAAAGTCACCTTTCCTTTAATTTTCTCAATAAATAGCAAACTGGTAATGGGTAAATCATTGATAGCAACAGATGTAAATAACTAATTTAAATGACATATAAATAAGAAGACGAGATGGAAAGAGCAACTTTGAACCATACCTGCAATATAAAAAAAGTAAACGGATCAGAACATCCAGTTCAGTCGAGAAAAAATATTGATTGGTTGAGATCCCAAAGGATCCTCATTCGAAAGAAGAGAGAAAAAAGAGAAAAAAAGAAAACAACAAAGATAATTGAGAATAAAGAATAAAGAAGAGTTATGAGTTGAGTCTAGTCTAGACTACTTTATGGCTGAAGGAGAGAGAGTTCTAGGTATGGGGGGTTTTAAATATTCATTAATAACTTTTGAAGGGCACAAGGAGACGATGACATTGAAAAGACCAGATAAGACTACTCACTCAGGAGATTTTTGAGTTATCAAAGTTGTACCGAGAAATATTTTTTACCGCCCTAGTATTTTAACTATTTTATTTTAGACAGGAAATACCTAAATTGCTTTATAAAAAAGGATAAAAAAAATATTTAAGTGCAACAGATGACTTAATCTGTTTGATAGTTTACAATAGATTCGTGATCTGTCACAACAAATGACGTAATCTATTTGATAGTTTACAACAGATGCATAATATATTATAACATATTACCTAATCTATTTGATTTGATCCAACAGAAAAGACATATGTTGCAACAGGTTGAATATTTTTTTTTATATAATTTCAATTGAGTTCATATATTAGACTAAACCTTAATTGAATGTGAGTTCTAATAAGGTCAAATACAAATTTAATTGAGTATTTTGGCAATTTCACGATGAGACGGTACTGCGTTCCTCCGACCAGAGTCGTCGATCGATCACTCTGAGCCGAGCTGATTCTTACTACCTCATATGTTAGACTAATACCTTAGTTGATTAATCTAGGACTAGGGTACTAATATCTTGATTGAATAATCTGGGACTAGGGGTGAGTTATCATAAGGTCAACTACAACTTCAATTAAGTCTTTTGACAATTGCATGATGAAACGGTACTGCGTTCCTCCCGACTAGAGTCGTCGATCGATAACTCTGAGTCGAATTGATTCTTACTACCTTATATGTTAGAATAATACCTTAATTGATTAATCAAAGACTAGGTTACTAATACCCTAATTTAATATAGGGTCAACTACAACTTTAATTGAGTCTTTTGTCAATTGCATGATGAGACGGTACTGCGTTCCTCCCGACCAGAGTCGACGATCGATCATTCTGAGCCGAACCGATTCTTACTACCTCATATGTTAGACTAATACCTTAATTGATTGATCTAAGACTAGGGGTGAGTTCTCATAATGTCAACTATAATAGATGACAACGCCTATTTGATAATTTACAACAGCTGGATAATCTATTACAATATATAACTCAATCCATTTGATAATTTACAACAGATGGGTAATATGTTGCAACAGATGACTTAATCTGTTTTATAATTTACAACAGATTCATGATCTATCGCAACAAATGGCTTAATCTATATGATAGTTTACAACAGATGTGTAATATGTTGTAATAAATCACATAATCTGTTTGATCCAATAGAAAAGACATCTGTTGTAACAGGTTGAACATTTGTTTATATGTAATTCAATTGAGTTCATATGTTAAACTAATACCTTAATTGAATGTGAGTTCTCATAGGGTCAACTACAATTTCAATTGAGTCTTTTGTCAATTGCATGATGAAACGGTACTGCATTTCTCTCGACTAGAGTCGATGATCGATCACTCTGAGCTGAACCAATTCTTACTACCTCATATGTTAGACTAATGCCTTAATTGATTGATCTAGGACTAGGGGTGAGTTCTCATAATGTCAACTACAATAGATGACAACGCATATTTGATAATTTACAATAGATGGATAATCTATTACAATATATGACTCAATCCATTTGATTATTTACAACAGATGGGTAATCTGTTGCAACAGATGACTTAATCTATTTGATAGTTTATAACAGATTCGTGATCTGTCTCAACAAATGGCTTAATCTGTATAATAGTTTACAACAGATGTGTAATATGTTGCAACAGATTACATAATCTGTTTGATCCAACAGAAAAGACATATGTTGCAATAGGTTGAACATTTGTTTATATATAATTCAACTGAGTTCATATGTTAGACTAATACCTTAATTGAATGTGAGTTCTCATAGGGTCAACTACAACTTCAATTGAATCTTTTGTCAATTGCATGATGAAACGGTACTGCATTCCTCCCGACCAGCATTGACGATCGATCACTCTGAGATGAACCAATTCTTACTACCTCATATGTTAGATTAATACCTTAATTGGGTAATCTAGGACTAGGGTACTAATACCTTGATTCAATAATATGGGACTAGAGGTGAGTTCTCATAGGGTGAACTATCGATTAATCTAGGACTAGGGGTGAGTTCTCATAGGTCAGCCACAACAGATGGAAACACCTATTTGATAATTTACAACATATGAGTAATCTATTGTGACATATGACAATCCATTTGATAATTTACAACAGATGAGTAATCTGTCGCAACAGATGACTTAATCTGTTTGATAATTTACATCAGATTCATAATCTGTTGTTACCTAATCTAATTGATAATTTACAACAGATGAAAAATCTAATGCAACATGTTGAACATTTATTTTTTACAATTTCAATTGAGTTCATATGTTAGACTCCTAAATTGATTAATCTAAGACTAGGGGTAAGTTTTCACAGGGTCACCTCCTAGAGTACTTGGTCAACTACAACTTCAATTATTTTTATATGATTTTAAAAATTACGCATCTATTTTATGATTTTAAAAATAATTAAGATCATTTTGGACTAAATTAACATTTTCAAAACTACTTTTCATTCTTTTCCAAAATACAAATCAACCCATACAAAATATTTCATTATTTTAAATCTCAAGGTCTGGCTCTTTCTCTCTCATTCTCACTCAATAATACAGTACAGACAACAACTACTCAACAAATTTGCTCAAACCTCCACAACAGATTGCTTTTCTTCTTATTTTCGACCACATAGATGTTATTTTCGACATCATTACTTATATCAGTCGTTTTCTTTGTCTTCATAGGCAACAAAGTTCGAGAAGAGCTCTATATTTGTTTTTTTCTAAAAAATAAGGGCTTTTAAGTTAATGATGAAAAATAAAACTTTTAGTTGTATTATCTTCGAGAATGGGTTTACAATTTTGAGTTTTGATGGTAAAATCGTAGGAAGAACTCGAGAAATCCTTAGTTTCCGTCGCAGTGTTCCATTGACTGTCGTGGTATAGTTAGATGATGTTGTTGTTATTGTTGTTGTTGGTGGTATTTGTGGTCATCGTGGTGGCATTGATTGGTGGTGTTTGTGGTAGTGTCGGTATTTGTGGTGTTTATTTGTTTGTTGGCATTGGTTGGTGGTGTTTGTGGTGGTGGCTGTTGGTGTGTCGGTATTCGTGATGTTTGTAATATATTTTTTAAAATCTTGCATACATAAATTGTAATGTAATTTTTGTTTTTCTTTGTCTGTAGGTAAAACATGTCTCCTAAAATAAAAGAAAGTGAAAGTGGATCAACGTCTGACCGCTAAAAAAAGCTACAGTACAGAGGAATTTGGAGGATCTTCTTGAACAATCTCAGTCAGGGAAAAGTGAAGCTGAGGAAAGATGTGAAAACAATGTCGAGGGAGATGGACAAGGGTCCATAGATGGTGATGAAGAAAATAAAAGTGAGAAAGAAGAGAAATTAGAGAGTCAGAAAGAGAAAGAGGATGATCATCAACATGATGATAATGGATCACCATCGGGGCATGAGTTAATATCGACATCCCAGCATGATCCTGTCAAAACTTTTAGTATTGACAGGTTTGAAGTTGTAATGCCGATAAATGACCCAGAAGGAAAACATTTAACTAGTCAAATTGTACTTAAATGTCAGATGGGGAAGATTTTTGAACATTTTATGAAAATTATGAAGAACGAAAACATAGGTAGACTTTTTAAGAAGAGCTGCTTTGGACACTTTCTTGAGCTGCCTGAGGACCCCTCTACCCATATCCATTTCCCTATGAAGATGGTATATGGTCTTCTCAAGCACAGGATTAAGTACACGGGGGATGATAAAGATTTGGAGGAGGGGGCAAAAAGAAGATGGATGAAATCTGGATCAACTACTGTGGCATGCCTATTTGTTTTGGCTTACAAGAGTTTGCCATAGTGAAGGGCCTGAGATGCCATCGTCCAGAAGGACCACCACCCGTAAAAGATCCAAGGCAAGAAAATACAATGGAAATATAGATGGGTTGTTTGACATTGCTCGACGTGGCTACAAAGTATCAGATTTATTGACAACTCTCGAGGATAAAACCATACCAGAGCAGTACAGGGAATAATTGTGCTTAGTTTGGTTTGCCCATTCGGTTATATTGGCAAGAGACGTCAACAAGGTCATAGAAGATGATTTATTGGCACGTGTTAAGGATTTTTGATAAATTCAACAATTATCCCTGAGGATATGATAGCTTTTACTTGACTGTCCAATATTTACTGACAAAACTATCCTCAGGGACGACCACATTATACGGCTTTCCTTGGGCTTTCATGGTAAAATTAATCACTAATTTTACTCATCTATTAATTTATATTGAATGTAGTTATTATGATTTTTTTTTCTTGCTTCCTGTTTACACTTTTTAGGCTTGGGCATTTGAAGTCATTCCTCCCCTCCGAAAGCAGTTAATGGATTACCCGGATGAGGTTTCTCATCTAAGGATGTTTAGGTGGTTGGCTGCAAAGAGCAACACCAATATTAAAGAGGATGATCTCTTTAACCTTATGGATAATGCAGTACGTCTTCTTTAAGTAAAATAATTCTACTCAAAGATAAGAAAGACATTGAAAAGACGTTATATCTGGTGCATGAGATATTATATCTGATGCACCAGATGGGACATCTGTTGCGATGGGGTATATCTTGCATCAGATTATCCATTTGTGGCTTTGGTTCTCTGAACCCGACTCCTAAAAGATTAACCATCTACTGCAAATTATGCAACAGATGTTTAATCTGATAACATATGGTTTATCTATTGTGATGTACAGATCATCTGTTATTTAACTGATTACTCGTCTTGTGCAGTTATTGCAACAGATGATTGATATTTTGCATCAGATTATCCATGTGTTGCTCTGTTTCTCTAAACCAGACTCAAATGGATTTTAACTATATACTACAAATATGCAACAGATGGTTTTTTTTTTTAAAATATAGCTAAACTGTGAAAATTATTATATTATATGATATAAATGTATCTGTTTTTTTTTCTCTTTTATAGGTTATGCATCCATGGATCGTGCCTACTGAGGAGGAGTCGGTGATGACTTCTTATATTACTCTAGTTCATATTGATACTATTCCAGACCCAACAGTGGAGTTAATAAAGAAGGAATTGGCTGGAGCAACAGCCATAAGAAGAGAAGTTAGGCAAGGTTAGCCTAATGTTGAGGCTCTTTATGACTAACCTTTTACTAAGGTAGATCCGGGTGCTTCTTCTGGTGGAGTTGTTAGTGTTGGTGGAAGGCATGCTAATGCTGCTACCACTCGTGATGATGGGCATATTGATGCTTAAGAAAGAATAAATATGTTTGAAAACATCTCTTTTTGCCCTTACACAGTCCCTCTCACCCCTCTTCACCCTCGTTTTCTTGTTGTAAATGCGATGAGTGCAAGGACAGACATGATAAACTCTTTGAAAAATTAAAGGCTATCTCTAAAGCTATCGAGGAATTCAAATCTAAGAGGTAAGGTGAGGGAGCTACACACTCCTACAACGTTGGTTAGGAGAAAGAAAGGAGAAATTAAAGACGTACTCTCCGCTCGAAAATAAAAAAAAATTACAATTCCTCTCTCTCCAAAAGCTGTTGAAGTTTCGGGGCTGGTCAAGAAGGTGGACATATATGAGAAACTTGGTGCTGAAGAGAAGAAGGATCTGCGACAGGCCAAGATTGCCAAGACAAGCGCACGAGATTACCCCAGGCCTCCTTCCCCCCCTCCAAGATTTCAAGACTATGACTGATATGCGTATGCCGTACGAGGACAAAGTAAGTTTACTTTTCCTAACCTAGCCCTTCTAATCTACCCCATGAAGAAGAAGATATGCAACAGATTTCACATCTGTTGCAATAGCTGGGTATACTGGTGCAACTGGTTGTGGTTCTGTTGCAACTTATTATCTATCTATTGCATAACTTGCGTTGGATTATTGATTCAGAGAACCCTAGACAACAGATGGACCATCCGTTGCATCTTTACAATTACTAACCTATTTAAAAATTGACTTTTTATCTCACAACATATTGACATAATTCTCTGCCTCATGAGGAAAAGGCAATTAACGTACCGGGAAGCTTATGACACTGCCGATGTTATTTCTATGAATAATCTAATAATCTAGGTCTAATCTGTTGCAACAGTGGAAAGACCTGTTTGATAATTTCCACGGATGACCTAAATTTTACAACATATGCCTAAATCTTTTTGATATTTTCCAACAGTTACGCTTGAATATCCATGTGCTCGTCGACAACAAACCAGTAGGAAATACACACACCACCATGAAAATTTCAGCAATTAGGCTTCAATAACCATGTGCCCAACAACACCAAACCAGTAGCAATAACGGTAATAATGTAGTATCTTCTTGCTCGATTTTATTTCTCTTCATAAGCCTTGAATTTTTTCAATAAATCCCAGATTACACAATTTGCTTGTGAAGGGTTTCGTTCTTCATACCAATCAAAGTAATCACATCCACCCAATTTCTATAAAAGAGAGAACACAATTACAAAACAATTACAAGTCAATAATTAATCAATTAATTAAATAAAAAACTATTACCTTTGAAATCTTACAAGTAAAAAACCTATGATCCGGATTTCGTTGAGTCCAAGAAGTCTTTAATAGAGCTTCATGACTGCACTTACAATATAAAAAATCTTTATGACAAAAAATAGTGGAAGATATGCTCGACATTGTCAAGGTCAGTTGGAAAAAATAAAAGTCACAATTTGAAGAATTTGGATAGATAAAAGAAGATGATGATGAAGAAGAAGATTTGGGAATTTAGGGTTAAATTTTAGGAGGAAGATGAATATATAAGACAATGGGGGGAAAAATGACCGTTGGGGGCCAAGTGATGGCAAGTCAGCGAAATGTGCCAGGACTGACACTAACACATTTGATGCCTATTTTATTTTACGTGTTTAAAGTGGATATGTCTACTTGATCCCTATTTTATTTTAGTTGTTTGAATTGAACATCATCGATGGGTTGTGCCTTTTTTATTTCAATTCACTTTAACCTTTTTACACGTAGTGAAATTTTTTTATGTCCAACGAAAATTGAATTTTTATAATGTAATAAATTCTCCATCCGTTGTAATAGTTATCCTACCTGTTCTGACATATAGTTTATCTGTTGCAATAGGTTGGTCATCTGTTGTATTATCTCGATGTTTTTATATAAAGTCCATCTGTTGCAACCATGGGAAGCCTGTTTGATAAATTCCAATAGATAACCTACCTATTGCAACATATGTATAAATCTGTTCGATTATTCCAATAGATGTGTCGTCTGTTGCAACAGATAAAGTTCATCTGTTGTAACATATGTCTAAATCTGTTCTTTTTTTTTCTAATAGATGTGTCATCTGTTGCATTATCTTGATGTTCTTATCTAAAGTCCATCTATTACGAAAGTGCAAAGACCTGTTTGATAAATTCCAACAGATTACCTAACTATTGCAACATATGTCTAAATCTGTTTGAATTTTTCAATAGATGTGTCATCTGTTGCAACAGATACATTATCTATTGCACTATTTGAATCTAGTATTTCTTTTCAATTAATAAGTTTAAATTTAAGGAATAAATAAAATTCATAGACAAAATAAAATAAATCGAAGCCTTCATAAATTAGCTGAAATAAGTCAACGAATAAATGAAATGTAAAAAAATTGTTATAGGTACAGATCTCAAGAAATACATCAACAATAATTTAAGTATACTGCCAAGGATTGCTTTGACAGGCTCAAGCTATAAAGATCTACTCAGTATGGACAAGTTATTCTTCATCCGGTGCTATGGAATTCGGCTTTGCTCATCGTGGATCTTCATTGTCGCTTGCGTACAGTTTTTGCGCTTTCTGTTCTCTGTATTTCCATAAAAAGAGTAACATATTGTCAATGCTGTTCAGCAGTAGCTTCTTCTACATCCACCAAGATAGCCAAAATTGGTCAATGCTAATTACGAAGATACAACAAAATGGAAAAGGATAACTCATCTTTTCTAGAAAATCAAACAGGTCTTCCTCCCATTTTAAATTATCCCAAACATATTATATTTCTGTTGCAATAATAAATCAACTATTGGGATAGATTTGTACATGATGAAGACCCTGTGTGATAATTTCCAAAGGATGAACCATCTGTTACAATATATGAATCATCTGTTGGAGCAGATAGGTTATCTTTTGGTACAAATAAAAGCTGTACGAAGAGCTGTTTGATTTGCTAAAATAGACGAGACATATGTTGCACCAAATAAAGTATCTGGTGGAACAGGTTAGTTAACTGTTGCAACAGATGTATATATTTATTTGATAATTTTCAGCTGATGTGTCATCTGTTGAAACAGTTATGTATCTGTTTGTTTTGTCAGTTAAAAGACATAATATATTCACCTTCTTCAGCTCGTGCTGCTCTCCTTTGGACATTGTACGTTGCTCAGTGCAACACATAGACAGAGGAGTTGAAATTTTGCTTTTTTGGATGCCTGATAATTTCCTGGAAATCAATCTCCTTCTCCTCTTAGTCCTAATCTCTAATGGAGCGGATGGAAATAAAATTCTCTTTGATGGAATGAGACCCCTCTTAGATGTCAATTCCTTTACAGAAGTAGTTAATGCATTAATAGCATTAATCACTACATCATGTTTCGCCCTGCAGTCTTGACATTTGCATTCAAAACATTTACTAGGAGAGGTAAAATCTGTATAACCAGTATGATCATACTAATAATGGTTTGCTTTAAATACTGTAAGAGGAGCATCATTAGCACCAACAACAGCACCACTACCACCACCAACAGCTCCATCAACAACAAAAAGCCCACCCTCCAAAATTATTTTTCTTGTAATAGTTATTGCTCCAAATAATTCTCTTTTTATTCTGTCAATGACCTTAGGGTCTGATAAAGTTTGCACAGACCATAAAGTAAGAAAAAATGGCATCTTCAACTCTCGATTGGTCGGAACTAGCGACGGATGTACATTCTAACATAAATCATTACATATATTAGAATGATGATTAATTAAAAAAAATTAATTATAATTATACTTACTGCATCCTTCGTAGGGGTGAAGAGATCAAGAAATTTTACATTTTTATGAGTTTTGGCCGACAATCATCTCAAGATTCTTGGACAGGAAACTCCTTCCTGGTAGTTCACTTGTTGTCTCAAATAAGGAATGACTTCAAACGCCCAAGCCTATAAAATAACACCAATAAATCAAAACCATTATTGAGCAAAAAAAATAAATGATATCATAATAGAAAAAAGAAACATTTACTATGAAAGCCCATAGGAAGCCATATAAATTGACTGTCTTTGGCGCTAACGGAGTCAACAAATATTTGACAGTTATTTTGAAGCTTTCATACCCCATGGATAGTTTTTAAACACCTCAAGATCCTCGGAGAGCTTTATTAAACGTAGTCTTATGTTGTTGTTAACGTCTCTCACCCAAAGAATATTATGTACATATCAAACCAAGCACAATGACTGCTTGTGCTTCTTTGAAAGTCCTTTACCTTTCAACGCTTCTATGAAATTTTTGTTTTTGAAGCTTGGACCAATAATGGACACCAAGTCATCAGGATAACACGACTTGCCTTTGTCTTTTTTGAGTGTGAGGGGTGCTTTTTTTGGGTTAGAATAGGTATAACTTGATAAGGAAGACAACATTTTAGTCCTGTAACTATGGTAAACTTCTTCTAACTAAAATAAACAGGCATGCCACAGTAATTTATCCACACCTCATCCATCTTATCTTTATTTTCATACATAAACCTATGCTTGAGAAGTTCATATACCATTTTCATTTGGAAACGAGCATTGTTTTCCTCCAGCAAATCAAGATATTTCCCAAAGCAGCTGTCCCTGAAATAAGCATCCAATTTTTGTTCTCAAAGTATTTTTCTGAAGGCGTCGAAAGATTTTTCCATGGCTGACTTAACCACGAAATCACCCGTTAAATCTGCGGCACCATCGCACTGCATTCTCACAGGATAACGATCAATGCTGAAGGCTTTGACCAGCTCTTCGGTGAAAGGGCTATTAGCAACTGCATTATCGCTTTTGAAATATTCCTCCTCCCCGTGTTCATTATATTTTGCTCCCGATTGAGATAACGCTTGTAAAGCAAGCTCATAGAGTGGTAGATGTAGCCAGCTGCTTCACTTGTTTCTTTACTTGGACTTGATTAGGTTTCTGTTCTTTTGGGAACCATATTATCTAAAATTAACAGGAACATAAAATAATATATTATTGTTGATTAATACATTGTTAAAAAAGAATAACTGTAAATCAAACAAGCAAAAAAGTAAAATAATAGTTGCAATAGATCACCGATCTGTTACACCAGGTAGTATATCTGTTGCAGCATATACCCAAACTATTGCAGCGGATGAGTAATCTGTTGCAATAATACAAAACATACCATTCATCTTTTAAGAAAGATGAATGGTTTGTTCAATAGATCACACAACTATTATAACATCATATGTTACAATATATGAGTGATCTGTTGGAACAGTTAAATAATCCGTAGCAACGACTGAGTAATCTGTTGTAATAATACAAAATATATCACTCATCTATTGAGAAAGACGAATGGTCTATGCAATAGGTCACACATCTGTTGCAACATATGAGTGATCTGTTAGAACAGTTATCAACGGTCAATATTTTTTAGATTTGTTCCAACATAGGGTCGTCTATCATGACAGATGAATGATCAGTTGGAAAAATCAAGTCTTGAACTTTTCCTGTAGGAAGAGTTGGTAGA
The DNA here is from genome assembly GCF_002878395.1 of Capsicum annuum. Lineage (NCBI taxonomy): Eukaryota > Viridiplantae > Streptophyta > Magnoliopsida > Solanales > Solanaceae > Capsicum > Capsicum annuum. The sequence goes on from NC_061122.1 coordinate 89,363,078, forward strand.
ATTTTATCCAATAAGAGGTTCATCTGTTGCATCAGATCATTAATCTAATGGTTCTTCCATTGCACCAGATTGTTAATTAGTTGCATCAGATTTTTTATCCGAAGCTAAATTTGTTGCAATATATGGTAAAACTGTTGCATCAGATTATTAATCTGTTGCATTAGAATTATAATCTGATGGTTTCTATGGTGCATCAGATGGTTGATTTGTTGCATCATATGATAAATATGTTGCATCATATGGTTAATATGTTACACCAGATGGGTAATCTGTCGGAGGAAACAATAGCACAATTTTGCTAAACAAAAAACAGTAATTTCACCATTTTTACCAAGAACAAGAATAGAACAAATCAAACCAAATTGTCCTTTTGTTTTTATAAACACAAAAAATAAAAATCAAACTTCAAAAAAATGCAACAAACAACAAAACATCATAATTCACTTCAAAAAGAGAAGAGAAGAAATACCAGAAATTAGGGTTTTATTCAGACCGCATTTCAAATTAGTACAACAAATATTGAAATTTTTAACCAATACTATAAGAGAAGTTGGCTCAAGTTCCTCATTTTCTTCAAAACTAAAAAGGCCATAAATTTTTACCTGTGAAAGAAGAAAAGGACCAATGAAGAATTTGAAGCTGTTGTGGCCGGAGAGCAAGGCTGTCACGTCGATTGAAGTTAAAAAGGAACTGGAATCCCAACTATTTGTAGTCGGATGTTGAAGTCGCCGAGGATTGAAATAAGAAATTTGCATAGCAGTTGGTTGGGAGAGAGTTGAGAGAAGTTTTCGAGAGAGGGATGAGAGATAAGTTGATTGAATTGAAGAGGGGAACTCGAAGCCCAACTATTTAACGTCGGGGGTTGAAGGGAGAAATTTTGTAGAACTGTTGATTGGGAGAGAGTTGAGAGAAGCTGTCGAGAGAGAGGGGAGAGTGGTTGATTTAGATTGAAGAGGGTGTGGGTTGGGTTGGTTTGTATTTTTAAAAAGATTAGAAAGTTTTAAAAATATTAATTAAGTCCACAATTAGCTTGATCAAGTTTCCTAATAATGTTTAACCCTATCTGTTGGTCAATGTCACCAATCCTTCATTCAAGACTTAAAATACACCCATTCTTCAATTTTCTCAAGAAACCAGTGTTTCCTATTCCTTATAAGAACCATTATAGGTATAATTGAAACTGTGTTCTTTATTCTTAGTTGGTTTTAAAAAGATTAAAATTTGGGGCAGAATATTAATGTGTTGACTTTTCTTATTATGACAGATTATGTACACTTTTGAATCATTTGGTAGAGTGGAAAAGATCGTTCTTACAATAAAAGTATTAGAGGAAATAAAACTCAAGCTAGATGAAGACTAGCTAATTAATGCCAAGAGTTGACCCTTTAAGTCTTGAAGTTTTATTGGGGATGGGGTTGATTAAACGAGCTTAATTTGTACCTTTCTCTTCTTGGATAAGTCAATGAAATGCACATATGTACTTACGTCATACGGAGAGATATACGTATGCCGCATGGGATGCACATGTAGCACGCGAGATAAATCTATGATGCAGAAAAAAGCTAATTTTATTAAATATACTTAAAATATCTTATTAAAGATTTGGCTTTAAGCCAACAAATTCGTTAAGTCACCCCTGGTTGGAGGTTTTTCTTTAAGACTCCCACTATCAGCTTCCTGGTCTAGGATCATGAGATTGTCTGTCTTTGGTCCCAAAACTTGAACCTGTTGGAGAGTTTTCATATTGAATACACCATCACCATCCTTGTCCACTTCATTTGAGTGAGATCCTTTTTGCGGAACGTAGCTCTTTCATTAGGTAGTTCTTCTTAAGACATCTCATTCAAAGCAGTGTCATGAGCTCATGACAATTCTAGCAAGGTCATTCACTCAAATATAGGTGTTTATAGGTCAGTTTGATCAGTTATTGATCAAAATCAATATAATTAATTTTTAATTATTAAACCAAATTAAACTAAATATAATATATATATATATATATATATATATATATATATATACTAGTCAAGTGTACATGCTTTGCACGTGTATATTACAATAATAATAAGTGTATACAAAAAATAAATTACTATCATTTATATTGAACGATATAATTGATCCACCTTAAAAAATTCCACTATTATGAATCAGATCCATTTAAAGTCACTTAAGGCTAATTTCTTGATAGAGAAAAGCTTAGCTTTCGAAAGATCCCTCATTTCTCCGTTTCTTACCACCCTTGTCAAGGCAAGTAAACTCACATTTCATGTCATGTCTTGTCATCCAAGACTAATAATTATAAATTATGAAATAAATATATGAACAAAAAATTTAAAAAATAATACGTTGAAATATCAATTATTCAACATTATACTTTGAAAGGAAAAACATATTTTGGAGTCTTGACGACGACACAAAAAACATAAATAGGGCAATGCAATCCCTAGCGTCCATATCTAAGAACCAGATGGGAAAAAATGAAATAGGTTATAAATTTAGTTTGCTAACTCATGAAATCTGTATTCCCCATTTTGTTTTATCTTCTATCCAACTAATGACTTTGGTTGATACTTGTTTGACACTATGATTTGTTTGTTATCATTGACAAATTACAAGTTTTACTTTATTTTTTCCTCGATAGTTTTTTTTTATGTAAGTATGATTCTGATAAAAGAGTATTAACTTGAGTTACGCCTTAATAAAAAATATAACTAACATGAATAAGAAATGAAATTTAAAACAGAAAAAGCATATCTTAAATTCACTCGTAATCGGCATGAAGTCTCGTTCACACGTTTTACACATATCTTTCTTCATCTGCTCAAACATATTAAAGAATCAATCAATAATAATTTATTAACGGAGGAAATAATTTAAGATTATGCAAAAAACAACATACCTTAAAAGTTAAAAGAAAATTTAATTTTGCAAAGTCTAATTTAAACCAACAACAAAAGAATATAAATTTATTTTGAAGATAAATTTAAACAACAACAACAAAAAAAAAAGGCATCAAACATAAGCTTAATACCCCCATAAAAAATAGCTCATATTTGCCGAAAAAAAATAAACGTGAAAAGGTAAAAAAAATTGGATCCAGGGGTTGGAATGTATGTGTCAAGCATATATATTTAATTAAAATAAAATGTAATTCTTTTCATATATTTTAGGACTATTAATTTCTTTTTATATATATTTTATGATTCATATATATTTTAGAATTCGTGCATTTTAAGTAGTTTAGGATTCTGAATTTCTTTCCATATATTTATTTTATCAGGGTTCTTTTCATATATTTTAGGGGTCCTTAGGTGAAAAGACGATTTTGTCTATTCCACAGCATTTTAATGAAGGATAAAAAGTTTGAATCACTTTTTTAAGAGTCTTCACACTTTCGTACATTGCACGAATATCATTTGGTGGTTATATAATACACAATATCCCTTGGTCCTAGCATGAATAGCACGCAAAAAAGTTGGAGAGACTTTTACAATGACAATTTTAAATTTAAATATATTTAAATAACGATAATAATAATAATAAAACTAATAAAAATAATTTTTAAAAATCAAAACTTCGATCGATTTTGATCTTAGTAATTACGAATTGTGTTTTCTTTAGTATCCACATTAGTCCCCAACTTTTCATTTCTTGCATAATCTGCTAAAACTCACAAATTATTAATAATAATTCAATAACCAAAAACAATAACATATGCTGCATGGAAATATATATCTCTAAAAACTAAAAAGGAAGAGTATACACACTATAAATCAAAATCAAATCACTTTAAGAAAATAGCTATAAAAAAACAATATAATAAAAGGACTCAACAGACAACAAATGTATTAAGCATGGTACCCATTATATAGCAAAAAATTCATGCTAATTGTTCTAATTCATGTGGAATACGTACATGGAGAATTCCTTAGCTACTGCAACTTTTATTTTTGAGGATAATTCCTTTCCTATTACTATTTGGTGTGTTTTATGTGTTTTTTTTTTAATCGTATCCTTTTCTTATTTTTTTTTTTTTGAAAAACTAATATAAATAATTAAGGACATATATAAGTCATATGTTTATATGTAGTAAAAGATAATTAAATTGATTTGTAGAATTCTTTTCTATATATATAGTAAAATTCTAATTGATCTAGAAGTGTTAAATATTATGATTTCTTACCTAATCAAATAAGGACTTTAGTTAATTTCAATATCTTAATTTATGGAAAGTTATTAAATAACCATAATTGAAGAATAATGATAAAAAGATGATTTTGTCTATTGCGGAGTGTTTTAATAAAGGGTAAAAAGTTCAAATCACTTTTCTAAGGTTCTTCACACTTTTAATATATTATATATATATATATATTTATCAATTTAGTTGTTATCGGTTTGTGCTCGATTTGTTGGGTATTTTTGTTATTAATCATAAAATAAAATAAAAGAAACGACCCATTCAAAAGGAAATAAACATACAACAACAACAACAACATACCCAGTGTATTCCCACCTAGTGGGGTCTGGGGAGGGCAGAGTGTACGCAGACCATACCACTACCTCAAGAGAAGTAGAGAGACTGTTTCGAAATAAATATACAACAATTCATTAAAAAAAAATAAATTTCGATATTGCCACATAACACAATAACATGACATTCATTTAATACAAGATATTTAATTTTTAATAAATTTATTTGAAAATATATATAAGACGTTTAAATTTACTTTTTCATAAAAAATGAATATATTAGTCAGTATGTATATATAATTACAATATATATATATATATATATATATATATATATATATTAGGGTTGTTATATTTATCAACCCTAGATAGCTGGATAATCATAGTCTCCTAATTACGTTGTTTAGTCTAAGTTTTAATTAATTATAATTTATAGTCTCTCTTGTCAATTAAATACAATTCATAGTCTATCTCATTTATTTTCTCTTTTGTTATAAAACAAGAAAGAACAAGAAGAAGAGTAGAGAGAACAGAGAGAGTAATTCTTATTACTTTTCTTGAGGATGAGAGATCATAAGATTGTGAATACAATGAACACAACCCCTCTATTTATAGGGAAAATTTACTCCTAGTATGAGTAAAAGACAGATGCTTCAAATCCTAATAGATATCAAAGTAGATCTTGATAGACATTCACTATAATGTAAATACATTTATAATGCTCCCCCTTGAATGTCTATATAGATAATGTGCCTCGTTAAAACCTTACTAGAAAAAATTTAGTAGGAAAAAAAATCTAGTTAAGGAAAAAGAGTACACATTTCTAAAAATACGCATATCGGCTGCCTCATTAAAAACCTTACAAGGAAAATTCAGTGGGACAAAACCTCGTAAGGGAAAAAGAGTACAACGCGTATTAACTCCCCCCTGATGAGAACATCCTTGAACCTTTGCATCTCGATCTTGTGCAACATCTTCTTGAAAATTGTAATTGGAGAAGATTTGGTGAATAAATCAGTCACATTATCAGTTGAACGAATCTGTTGCACATTAATATCATCATTCCTTTGTAGCTCATGTATGTAGAAAAGATTTGGCAAAATGTGCTTCGTTCTATCTCCATTTATGAATCCTCTCTTAAGATGTGCTATGTATGCTGAATTATCTCTGTATAAAATTATGGGTAGATTGTCATATTTCACACTATATTTTTATCGAATGAGATATATCATGGACCTCAACCATACACATTCTCGGCTTGCTTCATGAATAGCTATTATCTCAGCATGATTCGATGAAGTGACTGCGATAGACTGCTTTGTATATCTCCAAGATATGGCAGTACCACCACATATGAACACATAGCCTATTTGAGACTGAGCTTTATGCGGGTCAGATAAGTATCTAACATCAGCATGACCAATAAGATCGGGACTGCAATCTTTAGAATAAAACAAGCTCATGTGTTTTATCCCATTTCAATGTCTCATAGTAGGAGTGGAAATATACCTTGCTAACAAATTAACTGAAAAGGCTATAGGCCTTGTAGTATTTGTAAAGTACATGAGTGCATCAATTGCACTAAGATATGGTACTTCATAACCAATTCAATTCGATATATTTCGAATTTTAGCAAATAATCTATTGCTTTTAAAAACTCTCCAAGAGTTTCAATGATTTTCAAGCAATAAGCTTATACAATATAAGGATTATAAATAAGTTTCCCAGAAACTTTTATATGCTTCAAGCATTTTGAATCCTTGAAAGTTTTTCACATAAGTTTTGTCAAGTGACAATATTCAACATTTCATGAGTGACATCTTCAAATATCTGGACTGCAAATCAAATAAGTTTAATACTTACCAAGATGCATCCTTTCATGTCACTTGATAAATATTTCTACGTTAGTATGCTTAAATTAACGTAGAATTAAGATTCTCGTAATCTTTCACAATATTGCGTCAATATTATGTCAAAGATATTGATGATATATCATTTAGTATCGGTTCACAATGCGACATAACATTTTGAGATCTCATCACTTCATTATTTTCAGGTACATGAACCTCTCATAAGGTTTCATGAAGTGTTATGTCGTAGGCTCTTCAAGAGCTCATTGCCT
>NC_061122.1:89372669-89579119 GCF_002878395.1 Capsicum annuum
TAGACTTTGTCCTTTAGGAACACAAAATAAGAGCACTTGCGCTTAATAAGAGATGCTTTCAACATTTGACTTGAATTATCTTTTGGATCAGGATCTGGTGATAATTCCTAACATATTTCATAGCGCTTATAATCTCCCCCTTATGTTAGGAAAACTAACATACATCCTCTACTTCTTTGAGGAATCCATCTTTGTGCATTATGATATATTCATTAATCATATACCGCACATCAAAATTATTAGATGGAACAATTGGTTCCCGGCTTTGAACCAATTGAGAGGGAAGAAATAATCATAATTTATTGGTCTAATGTATACAAATGCTATTGTAATATATCATATTTTATACCAATACATGAAGTTTTGTTTTTATTAATAATGATTTAGCTATTTATCGAAGGCATTCAATGCCAAACCATCATCATCAAGATAACTTTCTTGATTGCACAATCTGAAAATTATGTTCTTAACTCAATTTTATTGAGCAAGCAACTTTATGAATGTCAAACTGCAGGTTGACAATGGATATACATGTGATCATCTTATTGATGCATCTTTTCAACATATCACATGATAAATGAACGGGTCCATATTCACCTTTTATATTTTTCAGATTTAAGGAATTCAATCCCAACATTAGTTGGTCCAACCAACTTATCATGAGAGCAAGCGACATAAATAATTCTCAAAGAACCTTCTAGTTTTTCAATACATGTCTAATATTCAATATGCACATGTTCGAGATGTCACAATTGTTCATATCAATTTATGAATTTTTATTCTAGTAAACTCCAAGTTTACCATGACATGTACTTTTTTCTTTAGTAAATTTCAGATTTACTATTACATGAATAAATTTCAGATTTACTACTTTAGAAGTAAATTTCGAAATAACTCTTCTCAGTTATTCTGCCTCATTCGGAGGTGAGTTGTGACACCATTACAATCAAGTGCACGTTTGCATTAATAAGCTTCTCATTCCCCAGGAATGAAATATAATCATGCCTTAAGTGTATCAAATTATGATAGCTACTAGAAAAGCAAATTGAGGCATACATATGATTTATTGCTACCACATTCAATTCAGGGAATAGAGCATATCAATGGGATATATTTCATGACTTTTCATCAAATACCCATTATTTTGCCTTAACCATCATAATATCATCAATACATGCATTGAGATCCAATCTCAATGTCTTATCCATATAAAGGCGTCTTAGGTATAAATTGATGGGACTTGAACCCAACATATTATCATCCCTTTTGATAATATTATTCTTGAGGAATAAATTTAAAACATAAATGGTTCCAAACCAATTATTTTTCCTCAAATTCAACAATGATTATATTATTAGTAGCAAAAGATAAATAACATAAGAAATTACTAACCTTGAAATCCTTAAGATTTATAATCTCACCTTGTTTGACAGAGTCTCGTGCTGATAACGTGTTATAAAACAAGAAAGAATAAGAAGAAGAGTAGAGAGAATAGAGAGAGTAATTCTTATTACTTTCCTTAAGGATGAGAGATCATAAGATTGTGAATACGATGAACAGAATCCCTCTATTTATAGGGGAAATTTACTCTTAGTTTGAGTAAAAGACAGATACTTCAAATCCTAATAGATATCAAAGTAGATCTTGATAGATCTTGATAGACATTCACTATAATGTAAATACATTTATAACATCTTTAATTTTCTTTTTCTCTTTATCTCTCTTTTTTTTTTTAATTCTTCTGTCCTTTTACCTTTTCTTTTTTCTTCTTCCATTTTTTTTGTTTTTTGTTTCTTTTTTCCCTTTCATTTTTTCTCGTTTTTTAATCTTTTTTTGTTTCTGTTTTTTAATCTATTTTATTTTTTCGTTTTTATTTCGTTTGTTTGAGGCTTTTTTATTTTTCTTTTTTCGTTCTTTTTTCATTTTTTTTTCCATTTTTTTCTGTTGATTTTTTCATGTTTTGGTATTTTATTTTTCTCTTCTCTCATTTTTGTTGTTGTTGTTATTGTCGTATTTTATATTTTATATTTATACGTATCATACTATATATTTCAAATATATTTATTATTTGTATTTGAATAGTTTAGTTGTGCATACAATTTATTATTTGTATTTGTATACAACTAAATATATGAATTAATTGTATTTACTTGAGTCTAAAATATATAAATATGAAATATGTCATTTTATGCAAATATATCGTCATTTGTATTTGTATATAAACAAGTATTATCTATATGAGTATGGTTCAAGTTGTATAAACATGTATCATTTGATACAAATATATCATTTATATTTGTATAATTTAACATTTGTATTTTTATAATTTATCATTTATATTTATATTATTTATTTTTTATAAATAAAATATAATTCGTATCAATGAATAAAAATATAAGTGTTCGTAGAAAGAAAAAATAATAATTCTTTTTCAATTATTTAAAAGTTCAAATGATGTTGTCAACTAAAAATTCAAATACAAATAAATAAAACAACTAAAATTATAAATACAAATAAAATATGTGGTCAATTTATAAATACAAATACAAAATAGTTCTTTTAGAAAGACAAGTGCAATACAACAACAAACCCTGTGTATTCCCACATAGTGGGGTCTGGGGAGGGTAAAATGTACGCAGTCCATACCACTACCTCCGGAGAAGTAGAAAGGCTGTTTTCGATAGAACTCCAGCTCAAGACAAAGAATAATAAACAAATTCATAATAAATCATGAAACAAGATAGAATAACAGAAATAAGACGCCCACAAAGTAATACCCTACACTAACGAACCAAAGGCACCCCTAACTACTGATTATGACCTACCCACAAACACTAGCCTTCTATTCTAATTCGCATCCTCCAAACCTTCCTATCTAGGGTCATGTCCATGATAGGCTGTAACTGCTCTATGTCACATCTAATCACCTCTCTCTAATATTTCTTCAGCCTACCCTTACCCCATCTGAAACCATTCAAAGCTAGCCTCTCTTACCTACGAACTGATGCATCTGTGCCCCTCCTCATCACATGCCCAAACCATCTCAACCGAACTTTCCGCATCTTGTCCTCCACCGCAGCCACCCCAACCTTCTCCTTGATAGTCTCATTCCTAACCCTATCACCCCTAGTAAGCCCACACATCTAACACAATATTCATATTTCTGCCACCTTTAATTTTTAAATATGGGAGTTTTTGACTAGCCAGCACTCCGCTCTATACAGCATGTCCGGATGGACTGCCACTTTGTAAAATTTGCCTTTAAGTTTGGGCAGCACCTTCTTATCACACAAAACTCCTGAGGAGAACCTTCACTTCATCCATCCTGCCCTAATATTGTGGGAGATATCCTCATCAATCTCACTATTCCCCAGAATCATAGACGCGAGATAGTTAAAGCTATCCCTCCTACAAACAACCTGGGAACCCAACCTTACTACCACCTCATCCTCCTGCCTTACGTCACTAAACTTGCATTCCATATAATCTGTTTTGCTCCTACTCAATTTGAACCCTTTAGACTCAAGGGTTTGTCTCCAAACCTCCAATTTATCATTCAAACCTCTCGGCGTCTCATCAATCAATAATACATTATCTGCAAAAATTATACACCAAGACACTTCTTCTTAAATATGCCGCGTCAACACATCTATCACCAACGCAAACAAAAGTAGGCTAAAAGTCTATCCCTGATGCAACTTTGTTAAGATAGGGAAACGCTTTAACTCTCCTCCCACCATCCTCACCTGAGTCTTAGCTCCATTATACATGTCCTTAATCGATCTGATGTATACCATTGGGACCCCACTCATCTCCAAGCATCTCCAAAGAACCTCCCTAGGGACTTTGTCGTATGCCTTCTCCAAGTCGATAAACACTATATCAAGATCCTTCTTCCTTTCCTTATACTGCTCCCCCAGTCTCCGTACTAGGTAAATTGCCTCCGTCGTCGAGCGACTAGACATAAATCCAAACTGATTCTCCGAAATAGACACTATCCTCCTCAACCTCCGCTCGACCACTCTCTCTCAAATCTTCATAGTGTGACTCAACAACTTAATACCCCTATAGTTATTGCAACTCTGGATGTCACCCTTGTTCTTATATAAAGGAATTATGGTACTCTATCTCTAAAACTCAGGCATTTTTATAGTCTTAAAAATGCCGTTAAATAATTCAGCCAACCACCTTAAACCAGCCCCGCTAGTAAACTTCTAAAAATCCATAGAAATCTCGTCCATCCCCATCTCCCTACCCCTTCGTATCCTGCAAATAGCCTTATTGACCTCCTGTACCTTAAAATTCCTATAATATCTAAAATCATGACACCCCGTTGAGTGCTCCAGCTTCCCTAACACAATGTCTCTGTCCCCTTCATCATTCAAGAGTTTATGAAAATACGGCTGCCACCTTCTCTTAATATGAACGTCCTCTACCAGTATACTACTATCCTTCCTCTTAATGTACTCCACTTGATTAATGTCATGACCCTTCCTCTCCCTAGCCTTAGAAATCCTATGCAATCTTTTTTCCTCGCATCTCTCCTCTAACCCCGTATACAAGCTCTCAAATACTGCTGTCTTAGCAGCCATAATTGCTAACTTAGCCTCTTTCCTAGCTAACTTATACTCCTCCCTATTTACCCACTTATTTTCTTCATCGTTAATTTCAACCAACTTAGCATACACCCTCTTCTTAGTCTCCACTTTCTTCTTTACTTCTTTATTCCACCACCAGTCCCCCTGACGCTGACTATCCTGGCCCCTTGAGACATCCAATACCTCTCTAGCAGTATCCTTGATGCACCTAGCTGCCCTATTCCACATACCATCCATGTCCCCCTTACACTCCTACACCCCTATTTTCGCCACCTTCTTCCTTATCTCTAGTGCACTCACCAATGTTAAGTCACCCCACTTTATTCTAGGTCGACCTTTTCCACTCTTTTTTTTCTTATCCTTCTTTAAACCCAAGCCCATCACAAAAATCCTGTGCTGGGTTGAAAGTTTCTCACTCAAAATAACCTTACAATCCTTACACAACACCCTATCCCCCTTCTTAAGTAGCAAAAAGTTAATCTGGGTCTTGGCTATTGCGTTTCAGAAGGTGACCAGGTGATCCTCCTTCTTTGGAAAGCTAGAATTCACTACCACCATCCCAAAGGCCCTCGCAAAATCCAATAGAGCAGCTTCTTCTTCATTATTCTCCCCAAAATTATAACTACCATGCACATCGCTATAGCCTCCCGGTAACACCCTGATATGTCCATGGAAATCCCCTGCTACAACAATTTTCTCAGAGCTACGCACTCCTCTCACCACCTCGTCTAAAGCATCCCAAAATTATTTTTCTTCTCTCCGTCGAAGCCCACCTACGACGTATAAACATTACACACATTCAGAGTAAACCCTCTAATGACCAACTTAACAGTCATCAACCTATCATTGATCCTCTTAACCTTTACTACTTTCCCTCTAAGTTCTTCATCTACTAAGATGCCTACTCCATTCCTATGCCTCTCACTTCCTGAGTACCATAGCTTATATCTATCCACACCCTTAGCCTTAGACCCTACCCACTTGGTCTCTGGACACACGTAATATTAATCCTCATCTTTCTAAGAATTTTCACAAGCTCTATGGACTTACCCTGAAGGGTCCCTATATTCCAAGACCTCACCCTCAACCTATCAACTCTTGTAGCACGTCTATCTCTACCACTCCTCACTCCATACCCCAAAGTTGTCCTAATACCAAACTTCTCCCCAGTCCCAAACCAACCTTCCCCTCTTCCCCTACTCTCAAACCAGTTCTCCTTCTTCCCCCACCCCAACAATAACCCCCAGCCCCAACCCCCTCAGATATAACTCTACCCTATCATCAACACCCAAAGCCACTACTAAAAAAAGAAATACAAACAAAGATAGAAATAAAAATAAAAACAAAAACTAATAGTAGGAAATATAGAGCACCCTATTTGGTCTAACAACAAGAACAACAAAACCATCACCAATATAAGATAACATTCAGTTCCACCAAATTAAAAGCAAGTCAAGATACAATAAATAATACGAGAAAGCATAGAGCAAAGGTTAGAAGTTATCGGGTTACACTTGTAAACCGATTCCTCTTCTCTTGCGTGGTATGTTGGATCCCGACAAATTAATACAGAAATTGGTCACCAAAATATTACCGTTGGAGCTTCGAAGGAATATTTTTGGAATCAGATCTGTTCTGGACCAGCAAACCTGGTAACCTGGACCCGCCAAAATTGATCGCTTGTGATCGGAGCTGTGCGCTGACTATCGTCGGAGTCGAGTCGACGAGGACCTTAACCCGCCGGCAAGAGTAGTGGAAAGTGAAAATGATGAAGAGAGAGCAAAGGGGTAGACAGGAAAACCCCCGGGGGGGGGGGGGGGGGGGGGAGAGGGAGGGGGGGGGGGGGGGGGGGTGGGGGAAGAGAGAGAGGTATAGTGTCAACTTACCTGTCACTAACACTACTGATCCAGTGCCAACATTGGAGAAACCCGATTCATGTCAAAACTGCCGTTATATATTTTTTTCTAAAAAGACAAGTGCATCGACAAAAATAGAATACAAATATAAATACAAACAAAATAAAACTACAAAATATAAATATAATATCCAGTCAACTATAAAGTACAAATACAAAATAGTTCTTTAAAATACAAGTGCAAATTTTATAAAATATAAATGATGGTGAGAACTATAAAATACAAATACAAGTATGAACTATAAATACAAACTATAAAATACAAATACAAATACAAATACAATCACGAACTATAGTACAAATACAATTGTATCAACGAATATAAAAATATAAATAATGATGTGAACTATAAGATACAAATACAAGTGCAAATTACAAAATACAAATACAAATGTGAATTATAAAATACAAATATAATTATATCAATTAATTTAAAAATATAAATGATGGTGTCAATACAAATACAACAAGCAATTGTGGTGTTTTTGTTATCACCCATGACTTGTGCTTGACATAGTCATAGTTATCAAAAATACAAAAAATATAAAATAGAATTAAAAAAAGAGAAATGAAAAATACATAAAAAATAAAAAAGAATGAGAAATAGAAGTTGCAGATAGAAAAGAGAGAAAAAAATAAAAAAGATAACAAGAAAGAAATAAAAAGTAAAAAAAAGGAAAAAATACGAAAATGAAAAAAAGAAGAGAAAGCAATTACAAAAAAATGAAAAAAGGAAAAAATCAAAAAAAGAGAAAAAAGAAAAGAAAAAAGAAAGAAAGAGAAATAAAAGTTATAAATAGAAGAGAGAAAATAATGAAAAGAAAGAATCATAAAAATAAAAAAAATTCATAAAGTAAAAAAATGAAAAAAAGAGAAGAGAAAAAAATAATGATGAATACAAACGCAATGAGCGATTATGATGTATCCGTTACCATCCATGATTTGTAATCGACGTAATCATATTTTTTAAAAATATAAAATATAGAATACAACAAAAAAAAAGAGAGAAAAAAGTGAGAAAGAAAAAAACAGGACAAGAAGAAGAAGAAAAGAACCAAAAAGAAAAAAAAAGAAAAAGAAAAGTAGAGGCTAGAGATAGAAGAGAGGAAAAAAAGAAACAAAAAGAAAAAACAGCAAAAGACTATAAATTGTAATTTTGAAAGTCAGTCTAAGAACACTCATATTTTGCTGAAACCTAGACTATGTTTATAAGTCCCCCATTAAGCAATCCTTGTCAGAAATTTCCACACTAAGAAAAAATATTTAGAGAGCCAAATATAATTTATATTCTTGTTTATTTTAGTTTATTTATCCCACATTCTTATTTATTATACTATTTTATTCAGAAAAAACTGCAAATGATCTTATCTTGAAGAAAGAGAAAACTATTTTTTTTTAAAACAAAAGAAGAAAATAAGAACATAGAGAAAATAATAATAATAATAATAATAATAATAATAATATCAATAATAATAATAATAATTACTACTACTATTATTATTATTGATGATGATAATGATGATATAACTATTTAAAAAATCTATAACAACATATATGATAATATTGTAATGTTTAAGGAATTCTTAGATTTTTCAATTTTAACTTGGAAACAATATTTTTTTTCACTATTTTGTGTAATGTTATTATTATTAATTATATATTTTTAAAGCATAGAAAATGAGTAAAAAAATGATGCAAGATAACAATGTAGAGAAGGCTAAATGGAGTATAAAAATATAGTTATTTTTAAATTTAAATGTGAATGAAGTTATTGTTGGAAAACGCTTCATATTCACTTCAACAAATTTGGGTGGTCTAATTTGGTGGGAAAATTCAATGATAGAATCTAAAAAAATTAAGACAAAGTCAAATTGAATAATAAATGGGATTGTCATAAAGCACTCGAAAAGAATGAGATAATTTAGTTTGAAGAAACTGACTTATGATGGAATAACGAGAACAAAATCATTTCAGTGGGTGCAAAATGGTAAGAGAGAAAAATAAAGGTATTTATAATTTTATTACTTATTATTTTTTTTAGAAGGAAATATATTTTATATATAATTAAGTAGCCATTACATCAGTACTTGAGAAGTTGCATATTTATAAAAAGAGTAAGGAATTATTCTAGTATGACAACTACGTCATTCCTTGTCATCCTAAATACATCGAAGAACTACGGATGGAGAGAACAAAGTGGCTGTCGGATGATCATCTTGAGATGCTAGTACTTGAGACGCCAAAATATGAGCAACTTGATTTTCTTCCCTGTAGCTTTGTTATAGAGGAGGATTCCCTATTTTCCTCAATCAATATCTACAAAAAAAGAGAATTTGTTTAAATAGGTGTGGTGGTTAATGATGGAGTAAATTGATTACTTCGATGGAGTCTGTTTCAATTAGCAATAGATAATAATAGCGATGGTAGGCTAATTCAATCCATCAAAGGAGAACTACCAGTTCCCTAATTATTACTTACTATTCACTTAAACTTAATAAGTTATTATGTCATTTTGGTCACTAACATATCTTGTTCTTGTCCATCATTGTAGCAAAACTCAAATGTAGAGAAATTTAAAGAGAAATGTTTACAATATCGAAATAAAATATAAATATATTTTAAAGATGATGTTGCTACCAACGAACATGTGTAGGCACCATTTTCTAGAGTGTTACCAGATGGTATACAAGCAGTAGATTGTTTCAATTTGAACAATCATTTAAGTTTCACATTTCTATAAATAATGAAGAGTTTGAGACTTTTGATGATCTAGAAAAGAATGTAGAAAAAGACGTTGAACAAATTAATTTAGAAGAATTAAATAAAGATGGAAAAAAAATAACAACAAGAGTGATAATAGAAGGAAAACAAAGGTATTAACAACCATAATTAGAAGCGAAAAAAACTAAATTTAATCTCGATATGAAAATTAGCTCATCAATGAAGAAAATTGCTGAAGCCACAGAATTATGCAATTCAATGGGGTCTTTACTCAGTATTATGAGTGTAGTAGCTATAGTTCTCAATTTTACTTGTATGAATGTTGTGTAATGACCTTAATAGTGAAATCTTGCTTTTTATGTATTTTGACCATTTCTCCTTTTCTGTTTATTACATATTAATTGAGACGATTGATACAGTTTTTGATGTGATTAGAAATGATTGAGTGAATGTGTGATTTCTAGAAGCTTTAAAATCCATATAATTGACTTTGATCAATATTTAATATTCTGAGAATGAAATAATAATTTGGACGGTTTCATTAGGTCTAGAATATCGAATATGGCTTAGTAGTGTAGTTGGCCTGGGTTCAGAATCTTTATTTTGCATTTCGACCCTTTACTTGAAAAATAGTGAAAAAGAAGACCTAGGAGTTAATTTATTAAAACCACTAGGAGTTAATTTATTAAAGACAATTCTTTTTGAAAAATTCGACGTTGCCATTGAGTTTGGAATGCGAAAAATATCTTGGTAACATATATGGTTTGTTCTATCGGGTCTCGAATGAATTTTGAGGGTCGTTTGGAGGATTCCAAACTATGCAAAATCAACATTTTGCTGATAGCTGGTGCAAGCCAGATCCTTTTTCACGAACACGGGTTTCTATCTACGAATGCAAAGAAGAATATTTTTCTTCTTCATGAACACGATGAGGCTGTCGTGATGCGAAGACTTGAATCATCAGCTTTCCCGAATGTGAAGCCTTGTTTGCCAATGTGAAGGGTTAACCATGTTTGTGAGGCACTATTTGCAGAATAGTATAAAAACCTTATTTTTGCAATTTTCATCATTTTTAGACTTCCAAGCTTCAGAAAAAAGCAATTTCTTAGGGTTTTCTCACCATTCTTCTTTGGTAAACTCCTAAATCATATTTTCATTAATTTTCATTGATTACATCTTTGAAAACACCTTTTATCATGATTTTGTAATGAAATTTTGAGACTTTTATCGGTACAACTTAAAAATAATTTTTCTTCATTTTGAAACTCCTTCTTATTTTGTTTTCGTGTGAGTTTTCGTCTGTAGACTCCTATAACTATGAGGAATGTATTTCTAAAATAAAATTATGGTTTTATCCCTTTAGTTCTCAAACTCATTTTTCAAATTCATTTTGGACCTGACTCAAATATAGGCAATATGAGTATCATTAGCTTTCTTTTAATCAGTAGATATATATATTTGAGTATTTTAGTTTATTTTGAGGCTGTTCTTAAGGGAAAAGCTCTATGTTGAAGCACATTAAGCTTGGATATTATTATTTTGAGGTATATTATAGCTAACTTCTTTTAGATTGAGTTGACCAGTTAATAAATAAGTAATGTATGCTATGAGTTGAAAAATTAAATATTAGATTTATATTTTGAGACTATTATTAATATGTGTGTCCGTGCGGGGGCTTATATTCTGTTGTTGTTAACTTATGATATTTGATATTGTGTGTTGCCCGTGTGGGGGCTTTATTTGACGCCATTGAATTTATTAGTGTATTTAAATGTCTTTATTCAAGATACGATGCCTGTGCGGGAGCTTGAATTATTATATTAGGCCTTTTTGAGCATTGATTTCCTTTACCATGATATAAATGCCTGAGTTGGGGTTTGATATGATATCAATGATGTCTTATATGCATGTTTATTCCCATGGTACTTAATTGGAGTTTATAATCATGAATTGTGGACGTATTAAGTTGATTTTCTAGGCTCTCTGTCACACAAATATATATATATGTTGAATGAATTGTATATCCTTATATTGATTTAATTATGAGCATTACATCCTCATTCCATACATACACATTTATGAAATACTGGTGCCATTGACGAACATTATTTTTGAAAGAAAATAAGATATTTTGTAACGATTTAAATTTTGATAAATATGTATAATATGTGATTCTATATGATTTGACCATTTTATCCCTCTTCGTGGTTGTGTTGTGCTATTTTTAAAGTGTGAGAATGATTGACACGATTTTTAATGTATTCTTGTGCCATTTATGTGATATTGTGGTTTTTGGTAGCTTCGAGAGCCTTATAGTTGACTTCAATTAACAACTTTTGATTCGTGCGGCGAATGGCAAACAGACTGGCTAGTAGATTCGAAACGTCAATTTTAGAGTGGTAACACAGTTGGTGTAGTTTTATGACTTTTAAATCTCATTTCGATCCACAGTTCAAAAAGTTGTGATTTTGGATTTCGAGGATCAACTTTATGAAAATGATATGTTTTTCAAAAATATGATATCTCTATTGAGTTCGGTGCATTAAATTTGATAGGGTAGCATAGTTCGTTTGTGCTCATGGGATTCTAGATAAATCCTGAGAGGCCCACGGAGACTTGGAATGCACCAAGTCCCCAGTTGGTGCACTCGATTGCGATGCTTCTGTCACGATCTCTATTGGGGCCTATAGACATATGTCGTGATGCAACATGTAGTCTACGATCATGATATCCTTGCCAGTCAGGTACCGCAATCGCGATGCCTGGGTATATAAATACCTGATTTTTGGTTTTTTTTTTTTTTACTATTTTTGAGACCTAAAGCTTAGGGTTTCGTGATTTTTAGCTATTTCCTCCACTTCTAAGCTTGGGTAAACTCCATAACACCTATTTAAATTATTTTCTTCAATCTTTATCATCTACTTCTTGTTTTAAACTTGGATTAAAGAATGAAATTTGGGAATTTTGACCTTTAAGGCCTAAAAGTTGTATTTTTCCAATTTAAACCCAAATTTCAAACCTTTTTCACTTGGATGAGTTTCTAACCTCAGAATTATCAGTTTTCCCTCAATTTCATCTTCAAAATAACTTGGATTTTTGATTTTAAAATAGATTTCGGGGATTTTACCTAGTAAAGTTTAAAGATAGTTTTTCTTCTATTTTGACCACATTTTAACTTGTTTTTGCTTGAATTTTTAGTTGTAGACTCCTAAAAATATGGGGAATATATTTTTAAAATAAATTTATGATTTTTCCCTTCTTTTTTAAAAAACATTTCAGGGATCCCTTTTATCTCCGACTTGAAAATAGGTAATGTGGGTATCGTTGGCTTTTTTTAACGCGTAGATTTTATATTTCCATATTTTAATTGATTCCAAGTCCGTACGTGAGGAGTAAGGCTTTGGGATTGAAGTGTTGTGGATCAATTTTTTGCCTTCGAGGTAGGTTATGACTTAACTTATTTCAGACTGGGCTGGGTAGTTAATTTTGATACAAAATCATGTTAAGGGTGTGAGAACTAATTATGAAAAATGGCTATCATTTTATGTTATTCCCGTGTAGGGGTATATATGTGGTCTATTTTGTAGTTTTGGGATATTATATGCTATGTGTGATTGTGTGGGTTCCTATATGACGTTGATAGCCTAAATACATGAAAATAATTTTATCTTGTTTGATCAAAAACCTATTGTGGTACCAATTGTGTATTGTGATGTGTTCATACTCTATTGACATATGAATCATGTTAGTTTTCATGGATGGTTTAAAATATTGAATGGATATTTGGCTTACTTGGTTGGTATATTGGATGGATATGGAATACAGATTGTGGTTGGTTGTGAGTATTACATCCTCATATCATTTACATTCATGAAACATTGGTATTACCGTTAAAATATTAGAAATACTATGAAACATAGGCTTTTTAATAGAAATTGTGACATCTTATAGCTCCCTCCGTGGGATGTGTCGGGGAGAAGATATGGATATGGATTTTATACGAATTGACGAACCCCCCATGGTTCTTATGTCTTGAAGCTTTAACTTCATAGGTGTATATGGAGATTGTACGATGGTCTTAGAGGTTGTGCAAGAACCTCGTGTATTACATCATCATCATCATCACCATTCTCATTAAATTTACTTTATTATGTTTGTGATGTGATTGTATATTCTGTTTGACTTGTTACCTATCCAGTGTTCTATCTTTCTTTACTTGTACTTGATGCTCTCGCATATGCTGTTCTCTTCTTTTCTTTGCTTATATATGATATAGATGTATACTTGTATTCCTTTATGGTGTTTTGTTATGTTATATTATAGAACTATTAGTGCAAATGGTGTGGGCTACTATTATGGGTCATTTTCTGATTGTAGTTGATGTTCCCTTAGTGTGTAATTTTTTATGCCTTATTATCTACTTTACTTGGTCGCCCTATGACACCTACTAAGTACACGTGGATCGTATTCACTCCTACTATGCCCTTTAGATGTAGGTCCTAGTTCAAGTGTATCACATGGTTTTTGATTTGAGCGCCTTTAAAGTTTTTCAAGGTAGCAGTATATGTCTAGAGTCCACTTCTATCTTTGTACATTAAACTGTGTCATTAGTAGTACTTGGAGATAGAGATTATTCCCGTTAGATTTTTTGATGTATTTGATTCATGGGCTGTATTATTAGTTCTTATACCGCGACACTAGGTTTTGGGGAGTTTGGCATGTTATCCTTGAGTTTATACTTTCCATAATTGTTATATTCATATGGTTCTACTTTGTTCTAGGAGCCTAGTCTTGGGTTTGGATTGTTATTTCCCTTTTTGTATTAGTTTTTTGATAGGCTTACTTGTCAAGGTTCATCGTAATAAGTGCCATCATGACCCTCAGATTTTGGGTCATGAAAAATTGGTATTAAAGCAGCCAGGTTCATTGGTCTCAATGATGTAAGAATGAGATGTCTAATAGAATCTCGTAGATTAGTATGTAGATGTCTGTATCTATCTTCGAGAGGCTATAGGATGTCTTTAGGAAATTTCTCTCATTTTATTCCTTATCATGCAGATTTTTTCATACCTTGTGTTCTAAGTCATATTTCTCTCTTTTCTGTGAAGATGGTGATGAATAGGTCTCATGGGGTTAGAGATACGGAACCTTTATCTAGAAAGAGAGCCTAGTCAAGAGGGCGAGTTGCGAGTCGTGGATGTACTCAGGGTAATGGAAGGGCACATGGATCTGCCCCATCTAGGAGTAATGCTAGGGGACTTTCCCCTAGGCCTCATGTTGAGCATGTCGGAAGTGTGGGTCCTACTTCAGTTTTACTGAGTTCTTCTACCCCAATATTGGAAGGATTATGGGTTCACTTGTTGACCCATTTAGAGGGTGCTTCTTTAAGTGTGCTTGGTGTTCCTCCAGTCCCAAGTGTGGATCCTCCAGTTGCACCTGCTTCTATTCTTGGTACTTCTTAGACCCAAAGTACTATTTCTATTTAAAAGTCGAGATCTAAGTATGGTGTTCCAAGGTTGGAAATTCAACCTTCATCTATGTTACCTCCCCAAATAGGATATCAACATGCCAAATTCACTATACCCCCTCTTGTTGCGAATACAGTTATGTCTTATAAGGATTAGAAGAGGTTTAAGAGATTTACTCATTTAGGTCCTCCTAGATTTAATGGTGTTGTGGGCGAGAATGCCTGCGAGTTCCTGATTGGTTGTCATGGGAAGCTGCATAATTTGGATTCTCTAGACTCACATGGGGTTGCTTAAACTACTTATCAGTTGAGAGATGCTCATAGAGATTAGCAGAGGTCGCTTATTAGCTACAGACCTCTTGATTCTCTCGAGATGACTTGGGATCAGTTTGTTGAGGCCTTTTTGGAGAGACTTGTGCCTTACAGTCTAAAGGATCAAATAAGATATGAGTTTGATCTCCTAGAGCAGGGCTCAATATCTGTTGCAGAGTATAATAAAAGCTTTCATGCCTTATCTAGATATTATTATGCCAACATTTCCATTGAGTTTGTAAATATTCAAAAGTTTATGAAGGGGTTGGATGTTTCTCTTCAGTTGGCTACATCTCAGATAGTTGTATTTAGAGCGTCCTTTTAGAGTATAATGGATCATGATAAGATGACTGAAGGTATTCTTTAAGCATCTTAGGAGGCGCCAAGGAGGTGTACCATTTTAGTGGGTTTAGAGGTTATACTTCTCGAGGTAGAGATTTCAAAGGTTTTTGTGGGTATCATGGTAGGCCAGTACAGGCATCCTTATAGGGTTCAGGTAGTGGATTCTCTGGTCTAGAAGTTCAGGGTAGCAATCCGATCCTTATGGTATCTTTTTCTATTGAGTCAGGCCGTAGATATTGCTTTGTGTGTGATGAGATTGGATATTTGGCCAAGAACTGTCCCACCATGTGATTAGAGCTACTCCTATTTTAGTCATGAGAGGTAGGGGTTCTACTAGGGGTACGAGAGACAGAGGTAGAAGAGCCCGTGTTGGTGGTCGCGGGGTGACTCAGCCAGTTGGTGGTCATGGACAAGGCTATGCTATACCCACCAAACCAAAGACAGAGGCTTTTGATGTTGTGATAACATGTATCATCCCCATTTATTTTTGATCTGTATCCATGTTATTCAATTTGGGATTGACTTTCTCTTATCTGTCTGCATATTTTACTTTGGGTTTTGATTCTGTTAGTGAGCCTCTTGCTATGCCTATTTATGTATCTACCCAGTGTAGATTCTTTAGTGGAGGATTTGGTGTAATGATCCTATATTGTGACTTTTTTTGGGCATGAGACTTGGGTAGATTTGCTTGTCTTAGATATGGTTGATTTCAACATCATCTTGGGTATGTATTGGGTGGCTCCTTATCATGTTGTCCTAGATTGTTATACTAAAATCGTGACTCTAGCTTCACTGGTTGTGCCAAAGATAACTTAGAAGGGTGCGCTTCATTTAGGTCCTAAGAGGGTTATATCTTATGTTCAGGCTTGTCAATTGGTTGAGAGAGGATATTTGTCTTACTTGGCTTATATTTGTAATACTAGTGTTGTTTTACCTCTCTCTTTGGATTTTGTCTGTGTTGTCCACGAGTTTATGGATGTGTTCCTTATGGATTATCTTGGAATACCTCCACATCGTGATATTAATTTTTCTATTACTGTTGAGCTGGGCACCAAGACAATTTCTATTCCTCCTTATAGGATGTCCCTAACTGAGTTGAGAATTGAAGGATTAATTACAGAAGTTATTGGATAAGGGATTTATCTGACCTAATGTATCACCTTGAGGTGCGCCTGTCTTCTTTGTGAATAAGAAAGATGGATCTATGCGGATGTGTATCGATTATCGACAGTTAAACAAGGTGACAGTTAAGAATAAGTATCCTCTTCCTTGTATTGATGATTTTTTTATCAACTTTAGGGTGCCATGGTGTTTTCGATGATTGATTTGAGGTTTGAGTATCACTAGTTGAGGATTAGAGCTCTGGATAGTTCGAACATAACTTTTTAGACTCGATATAATTATTATAAGTTCTTGGTCATGTCCTTTGGGTTGACGAATGCCCCAGCTATGTTCATGGAGTTGATAAAACGGGTGTTTTAACTGTATCTTGACTCCTCTTTTATTGTATTTAGGGATGGTATCTTGGTTTATTCCAAGAGTGAGGCCAATCATGAGGAGAATTTTTGGATTGTGCTTCATAGATTAACGGATGAGAAGTCATATGCCAAGTTCTCCAACTGTGAGTTTTGGTTGGAGTCTATTTCTTTCTTGGATCATGTGGTGACTAAGAAGGGTATAATGATTGATCCATCCAATATTACAGCGGTTTGTGATTGGGATAGGCCTACTTTGCCCACCAATATTTAAAGTTTTGTTGGGTTGATAGGTTATTATTGGTGTTTTATTGAGGGTTTTTCATCCATTGAAGCTTCGTTGACCAAGTTAACTTAGAATAATATTTCCTTTCATTGGTTTGATGATTGTGAGGCGAGCTTCCAAAAGCTCAAGAGATTTGTTGACTTCAGCTCCTATCTTGACTTTTTCCAAGAAGGTCATGGGTTTCACTGTCTTTTATGATGCTTCAGGTATAGGGTTAGGTGCTGTATTGGTGCAAGAGGGTAAGGTAATTGTGTATGCTTTCTGTCAGTTGAAGCCCCATGAGAAGAATTACCCTACCCATGATTTGGAGTTGTGCGCAGTTGTTTTTGCTTTGAAGTTATGGAGGCACTACTTGTATGTAGTCCGTTGTGAGATTTTCTCAAATCATCGAGGCCTTCAGTACTTCTTCACCTAATGAGATCTTAATATGAGGTAATGTCGTTGTATTGAGTTGCTTAAGGATTATGACTTGACTATTTTCTATCTTCCAGGCAAAGCTAGATGCCTTGAGCTAGAAGTTGACTATCATGGGTATCTTGGTGCATCTTTTGACCAAGGAGAGGTCCTTTAGCTTTAGAGGTTCATTCTTTAGCTAACCAGATACTTGATATTTTGACACCTAGGAGTGTTTTGGCATTTATGGAGGCTAAGTCTTCTTTGATGGAGTATATTTGAGCTCATTAGTTTGATGATATTGGATTGAGGTTGATTCAGGATAAGGTGCCGAGTGGTGAGTCTAAAGAAGCCTCTCTTGATTCAGATGGAGTTTTGGGGATTGGACATCGAGTTTGTGTGCCAAGAGTGGGTGGCTAGATTAGATTGATTTTAGAAGAGGCCCATTATTCTAGGTAGTCTATCCATTTGAGAGTGACTAAGATTTATCATAACTTAAGATAACATTACTGTTGGGGTGGTATGAGGAAAGATGTAGCAGATTTTGTAGCTCGTTGCCTTTGTTTCCAGCAGGTAAAGGCCGAGCATTTAAGACCAGGTATATTGCTTCAGTGATTACTTATTTCTGAGTGGAGATAGAAACGACCACTATAGACTTCACGAATGGATTGCCTCGCACTTCTCATGGTAACCATATAGTGTTTGGGTTATCATAGATTGATTGGTCAAGTCTTCTCATTTCATTTTAGTCCAGATCTCTTTAAGTGATGAGAGGTTGGCCCGTATCTACATTCGTGAGATTGTTCGACTATATGGTGTGTCAGTGTCCATCATTTCTAATTGAGGGTCTGTGTTCACATCTCACTTTTGGAAGACTTTTCAGGATGAGTTGGGTACTCGAGTTTATCTTAGAACTATATTTCACTCCAGACTGACGATCAGTCAAAGTGGACTATCTAGGTTTCGAAGAATATGCTCTGTGCTTGTGTGATGGATTTTGGTGGTCATGGGAGCAACATTTATCCTTGGAAGAGTTTTCGTATAATAATAGCTACCATTTCAGTATTGATATGGATCCTTTTGAGGCTTTGTCTGGTAGGTGTTGTCTCTCTCCAGTGGGTTGGTTTGAGGTTTTTATAGTTAGACCTTGAGGTATGGACTTGCTTTGTGAGTATTTGGACAGAGTTTGAATTATCAAGATAGACTTTGAGTGGCTTAGAGTAGGCATATATTATACTTCATGCCTTGAGATTTGGCGTAGGTGATCGTGTTTTCTTTTCAGTTTCGCCCATGAAGGATATGATGAGGTTTGGGAAGAGAGGCAAGCTTAGCCCCAGGTATATTAGCCCATTTGAGATTCTTCTGACTATTGGTAAGATGGATTATGAGTTATTTTTCCCCCAAATTTATCAGCTGTTCATCAAGTTTTTCATGTTTCCATGCTTCACCTCTACATTTCGAATGGGTCTCATGTCATTCATTGGGGGTCGATTCAGTTAGATGAGAGGTTGTCTTTTGTTGAAAAATCGGTCTCCATATTGTCTAGGGAACTTAGATGGTTGCACTCTTGAGTTATTCCTGTGGTGAAGGTCCAGTGGAGGCATCGACCTATAGGTGAGGCTACTTGGAAGGTCGAGTCTGATATGTATAGTTTGTATCCCCATCTTTTTTCTAATTCAAGTATTTTTCTTACCTTTAGTTCGCGGATGAACTAGATTTTTAGTGGTGGATGATGCGTCAATTCAAATTTTGATGAAATATGTGTTTCTATATGATTTGATCATTTTACCCCTTACCGTGGTTGTGTTGTGGTATTTCTGGGGTATAGGAACGATTGGGATGATTTTTGAGGTATTGGTGCCATTTATGTGATATTGTGGTTTTTGGTGGCTTCGAGAGCCTTATAGTTGACTACAGTCAACATCTTTTGATCCATGCGAAAGATGGCAAAATAGACTGCGCAAACATATTCGAAAATTGATTTTAGGGTGGTAACATAATTAGTGTGGTTTTATGACTTTTAAATCTCATTTTGATTCTCGGTTTAGAAAGTTGTGATTTTGGATCTGGGGGGTCAACTTTGTGAAAAAGACATTTTTTTCAAAAATCAGATATCGCCATTTAGTACGGAGCGTTGAATTTTATAGGGTAACATAGTTCATTTGCATTCACGGGATTTCAAATGAATCTTGAGGGGCCTGCAGAGACTTGAAATGCATCAAGTCCCTAGCTGATGCACCCGCGATCAACTTGGAATTGTTTTTCTTCGATTTGAACCTCGTTTTAACTTATTTTTGCTTGGGTTTCAGCTGTAGACTCCTAAAAATTCAGGAAACATATTTTGAAACAAAGTTACAATTTTGCCCATTTATTCTAAAAATTCATTCCGGGGATCCATTTTGACCCCGACTTGAAAATATGTAATATGAGTATTGTTTACTTTCTTTTGATATATAGATTCTATATTTCCAAGTTTTAGTTAATTTCGGGTCTATTTGTGAGGAGTAAGGCTTTAGAATTGGTGTCGCAGAGCGATTTTCAGCCTTCGAGGTAGGTTATGGCTTAACTTCTTTTAGACTGGGTTGGTTATTTAATTTTATACAAAAGCATGTTAAGGGTGCAGGAATTAATTATGAAAAATGTCTATCTTATTGTGTTTTGCCTATGTAGGGGCCTATATTTGATGTATTTGGTAGTTTTGGCATATTATGTGCTATGTGTGACCGTGTGAGGTCCTATGTGATGTTGATAGCCTATATGCAGGAAAATAATTATATCTTTTTTTCATGAAAAGCCTATGGTGGTACCAATTGTGAATTGTGATGTGTTTTTGGTGCAGGTCCTAGTTTGAGTGCGCCACACAATGTTTGATTCAGGTACCTTTAGAGTTATTCAAGGTAGCGGTTGTATTTTCATACGCCCGGAGTCCGCTTTTATCCTTCTGTATTAGGCTATGTCTTTACTAGTACTCGGAGACAGAGATTGTTTTAATTGGATTTTTTGATATATTTGCTTCATGGGTTGTATTAGTTGTTTCTACACCGTGACACTATGTTTTGGGGATGTTTGGCTTGTTATCCTTGAGTTTATACTTTTTGGGCATATTGGTATGGTTCGGCTTTGTTCTAGGAGCCTAGTTATGGGTTTGGATTGTTACTTCCCATTTTGTATCAGTTTGTGTGATAGGCTTACTTCTCAACGTTCGCCCCGACAAGTGCTATCATGACCCTCGAGTTTTAGGTCATAACACATTTTTTGTAGAAACCCTCTCTGTGAACTCGAGCCGAAAAGACAAGTTGAGATTTGAGATATGAGATATAGTATATGGATTACAAAACCCCCCATGGGTCCTACCTGGGAACTGCAAGCTCGGTATGTATTTATAAAAAGTCATACGATGATTTTCATTATAATTCCCCAAGATATTAAGCTTTAGACCCACCAAAATATAGGCAATTGAATTAGCTTTCCAATGCCACCAATCTCGCCTTAATCCAATATCATAATGAAAAGTTAAGGCAAATTAGCTGAGTAACTATCAATTTGCCAGTGACAATGACTTATTGTCAGACGCAACGAGTCATTGTAAAGACTGGTTATCACGGCAGTAAGAGACCAAAGATTTTAGCCCCGTGATGATGAGTCCAACATACAACTCGTTATCAGTCTAAATGAGTCATGAGGTGAACCCGTCATCACAACAGGAAGAAACCAATAAATCAAGTCTCTGACAATGACTTCTCATAATGACTCTTGACCAGATCTAACGAGTCGTTACCTAAAACATGATGACTGTTTCCTAAAATTCCTGCATGTTTTAAGAAGGGATTTTTGGTCTTTTCCCATTCTTTTAACTCCTAACCCAAGTCATTGAGGCTCTCCTTAGGGTAGAATATAAGCCTATTTTCCCCAAAATCCCCATTAAGTCACAAAATCAATTGAGAACAAGAAAAAGAAGCGATTATTCTTGTCCAAAGCCAAGTTAGTATTCCTCAATATCAATTTCAAATTCCAAGGATTAGTCCAAGGCTTTAATCTTTATGTATGTGGGATATCATCAATGGGTTTCTTCCACCCTTTGAGTTCCAAAGACTTCTAAAATTCTCAAATTTAGTTCCCCTCCAAGTTTTGGTTCTAGTTCAAATATAAGTTTTCTTATTTTCTTTAGTTTATTATTGTAACTAAATCATGAGTACATGTGCTGACACTCACTTTTTGCTCTCTGTGGTTAAAATTAACATCTTTAGGTATCGCTAAAGGGGACAAATTACATTTTTCACATATTTTTTTTATAATTGTTGATAAATTATTGATAATCATTCTTACTTTAGAATTTTATCAATTTATTGTCATATCTTGCCTTTCATAAGTTATTGATAATTCCCAGTACATTAGGATTTTTATCAATTCATTATCGTTTTAAACATTTTTAACAATCATCTGCACACGTACACGACATGACATCTCATTTTTACATTATTTTCAAATTAATTACATTTTTTATATTTTTCTATAATTACATATCTATACCTACATTTTGTACATTTATTACAACCCGCAAAAATAGAGTCGGATCAGTTATTTTAATATACAATATAATAGTTTGATGTCTTGTCACACCCGAGAACGACCACACAATAATGTCTTGTCACACTTGACAATAACAACTCAATGACACTCCCATTTGAACAATAACTTTATCCGTTGGTCAAAAGGATGAAAGTTCTTTGGTCAATACCCTTAGGACCAAAGGGTATGCTATTATAAAAATGAGAGACATTCTTTTATTTTTTGGGTTATAGGGAACCTATTTTCATTATAAATAAGTGGGTGGGGGTATATTTTACACACACAAAATACATACACATATTCTTTCCTCCATTTAAATCTTCTCCACCCAATACACACAAAAACACCCCCACAAATAAACACTCGCACACAGAATACATACTCCTCTATTCATAAACAACACACATGCACAGATACAGACGATAGAGAACTCATTAAAATTTACACACACTCATCACACCTCACAGTTACACATCACAAAACAAACAAAAACACACACTTCATACATAGAGAGCAAAATCGGGTGAGAAGAAAGTGAAATAAAAGAGAGAAATAGAGAGGAAGACACAATGAAATCAGAGAGAAAATGGGTGTGAAGAACAAAACAGGAGGGAATATTTCCAGACCAAGGCGATTCTGAATTTTTTGGTGAGTTTTCACCAAAACGCCATTAACATCGTCGACTCAATCCACCTATAGAAAGACAAACCAAAACTGGCCACTATCGGATCTCTGGTGGGTTTCAAATAACACCCCACTCCCTCTTTTCCTTTCCTATTTTCCTTTTTCTGGATGGGCCTCGCCGAATTTGTCCACCGGCGGGCGAGCTTCAAATTCAACCACCGTTACTGCTCCCTTCCCTTTTTCCCTCTTCCGCCAGTTCTTCACCGGATGTGATGACTGAAGAAGTCTCCAGCCACCAACAGCGCCACCGCTACCCTTTTTTCCCTTTTGCGCCCCTGCCCGTCGAAAAACGGGCCAGATTTAGTTGTCTTTTTATTTTTCGGCATTGCTCCAATGAAAACCATTGAAGCAATGCCGCCACTCATCACTCCTTATAGTAATATAGTTTGTAAATATATTTTTCTAATATTATTTAGCTGGAGTTGTATAGTTCCGACGAATTTCATTGATTCCGGCATTTGTTTATGCATTTGTACATATTCTTTCAATCTTTGAGCTATTTTTGTTAGTTTCTATACTGCTGACATATTTTGTTGGACTACTCTGCTGATTTAGGGTTGATTTTTGATTGAGGAAATTTAATTCGGTGCTTCTTTTGCTTAGATATTGATTGGCTGATTTTGGACTGTTTTGAGTCTTTTCTTCGTCATTTATTACATTGATTACAAATAGACACTACATGATCTTGGCCAATGACATTATCTCGCCATCGGATACTTGAGGCCATCCCATTACAAAAGACGGATTTTATTTTCTCAAATTTATTATTTTATATCAAGTGCTGACACTTGGCCAATGACATTATCTCTCTGTCGAATACTTGAGGCCATCCCATTAGAAAAGACAGACTTTATTCTCTCAAATTTATTATTTTATATCAAAGGCTAACACTTGGCCAATAAAGAAACTTTCGTCAGTTTTCTAGATCTTCCTAAATAAAAAGACGGACATTATGTATATAAATACGTAACCAAAAAAAAATAATGAGCGATGATAAAATTTTAAAATATCATGAAAACACAAAGAATTTTATGATGCGTATCTTGGCAAGGCGATTTAGGATGGATGATACATCGAGCTACCACTTCGTAGCCATGACGGATCTAAAACTTAATCTGAGCCCACTTAACAACAACATTCTAGTTTTTATATATACATCTACATCTACATATATACATATGTGTACACATTACTAATTTATTTGTTTATTTTAATATTTTCTGCCAAGTATTTGTGCATATTTTTGGTAACACATTTCAAGGTGCTACTTGAAAAGAAAACTCGGAGCTTTTCTTTATTTCTTATTTATATGATTGTACATAAAGAAAAATATAGTGACAACTTTACTTTTGAGTTATTGGACAGGAACATTTTTACTTATAATATTCGTCACGTATTCAGGCAAAACTTAGGCCATTAATATTTACATAAACAAATAAAATTAATCAATTAATTCCCACACATTCTCATAATAAACATTGTGTAATCTTCTCTTTTCAAGTAAAAATTTTCAAAATAGTTTTTCTTTCATAGTACATAAAAGGTATTTTTTTTATTCATACACCAAAAAAT
Organism: Capsicum annuum; assembly: GCF_002878395.1. NCBI lineage: Eukaryota > Viridiplantae > Streptophyta > Magnoliopsida > Solanales > Solanaceae > Capsicum > Capsicum annuum. The sequence continues at coordinate 89,397,004 of NC_061122.1, forward strand.
ACTTTTCCTTTTCACATGTAATTTGTATATTTTTATACATTTTTTTTTACATATTTTCATAAAAGTAAACTTTATTCATATACTTAATATACATAAATTTTCACATTATTTTAAAAAGAATCATTTTTTACTTTCTTCCTCTTTGATAAATTAGGCTAGCCGGGTACCGCATTTGTGATCCTGAAGGGTGCCTAACCCCTTTTCTTTAGGATGATTAGAACCCTTACCTAGAATCTCAAGTGGTTTTCGCAGATTAGAACATTAATCACACGTATTAACAAATAAATAGATTTCTTTATTTTTCTTAAAAATTAGGTGGTGACTCTGTCTTTTAAGTCCATAATGTCATGCTTGTTTTGACTTTATATAAAAATTGGGTATCATAGAATGGTGGCTCTATTGAGGAATAAGCAGGTTCTAACCATGATAGACTCGATTTTCAATCGATGGAGGTATATTTATGTTTTTTGCATATGATTAAATTCTTTGATTATTTACTTGTTTCAAACTACAAATTGTGATCATTTATGCATAAGTTCTTTACATTATTTGCACGAGTTAGTTTTGATGTCCTATTAATCCTTTCATTCATTACTTGTTCAATCACTATACCAGTATATTGCAAAAAACTGTTGCACATTAATTTTTACTTAATTTAATCGTAAACCACAATTTCATCGAGTCTTTGGCCGTACACTTCACACACTGTGGTTCACGCAGGGGGTATCTTAGACTTCTCCAAACCTTCTTTGAATTTCATAGTTTCAGATTTAGTGCATTTAGATTAGTGCACCTTCTCGTAATTATTCGGTCCTACTCTCAACCATTTAGGAAAATTCCTATTCTAGAAATAAATCATGCTATATACAAACTCCAAAAAAAAGGTTTGAACTACGTTTTGACCTGATTCTTGTCCTGACAAGATATGTAGGAAGCCCTGTATTAGGGTTTGGTCTCTTTCTTGTTTCAAAATAATTTCTCTGGAATTCAAACTGGGGCAATTTTTCTATAACAGTTCAAAGACGCTCTCCAACAATCTTCAAAGAGCGTAAATAGATAATTTCTTAAAATTCAAATTTTAATAACGTTAGCACCTAGCCGGCCTACCTCCAAATCCTCAACCGAGTTAGCTTCTTCTTTCGAATGTCGTAAACCATTAAATTTATGGCGTATCGATCCCCACTTTCAAAGAAAGAACTCAACATTATTTCATCCATAACAATTCTACCAACTGTGGCAAAATAATGCCATAACTTCTCCAATGTCTGACCTTCTTAATCTCATCGACATATTAAAGTAATTTCAAAACTCACCTCATGCTTGACATCCATCCTCTCAATCGTCTGATCAAAATAATTTTGATGCTATGAGCAGTTCCTCCCTAATCATCTTTCACATCATTTTCAAGGATGACCACCACTCTTGTACATTCATACATGTTACATGCAAATTTACAAATTTGCTCGAACTAGACAAATCTGATTCTTATTTTCACAAGTTATGTAGGCAACCCTCATTCGGGTTTGGTCCCATTCTTTTTTTAAATAAATAAAAATTTAGAATTTTGACTTGGTTGGTACCAATACAGTTAGGAGTGTGCATTAAAAAGTTGGTATGATGGAGAGTACCGACTTCATGGTAAACCATAGATTCCTTTGGTACCTTTAGTCAAATCTGAGTGACACTTAAAAATTCGCTTGCCTACATCTAAGACAAAAATGAAGCCAACCTCACCATTTCAAGTGCATTGTGTGGTGAGATTTAGATCAGTTCATTGCATTGCGTTGTTGATCTAGAACTTGGTCTGAATGTCTATTCAGGAAAAATTCTGAGTTACACGTAGTTTAGGAAAGGATCTTAGGCCCTATTTGACCCGATTGTTCCTTTCACGACCCACCAAAGGACATTAATACCTAGAATTCCCTCTTTTGAGCATAAAACCTTTTCTTTGGACAATCATATCTGAGCCTATACCTTTTTGAGTGCTTACATGCACTATTTCTCTCATGGCCCTACCTCCTTGAGCGCACTATATGCGCGTAAATTACGGATGAAGATTTAAGATCAAAGACACAAAGTGCAATGGTTATATTGTCCCAGATGAACAAAAATGAAAAAAAAGATGACTTCAAAGAAGAAGGAGCAAAAACCCCCATACAGAAATTTTTTTGAAAGACAAAAATCAAATAATTTTCTGTGGTGGAACAAAATATCTCTCATCTCCCCCTCGAATAAATTCTTTTTTTTTTTCATTTCCAAAGGAATTTTTTTACGTTGTTTTGAAGGGTGCACTAATCCCTTGAATCCAGTACCAACGGGTATCACCCCCCCAAAACAACGTTCTCTTTCAGGCCTTTCAACCAATCGATACGACCCCAAAGGGCCATTTTTGCTAAAACTCGAGCAGTTTTTTGAAAACTTGCTTCAGATATGAAACTTTGAGAATTGAGATATGCTCTTGTTATCCCAATAAGATGACTCGGTAACAGATCGCCTCTTCCAAAGCGCGACCCATTCATTCTGCTCGCAACAAATTAATAAGTCTCCGGGTGAAAAAACATTAGACAATCCATCTTTTGAAACCAATACTTTTGATGTTATTAGATGTACAATAATTTCTATATGCCTATTATGAATCTGCACCCCTGGGAGCGATAAAAAGAGATAGCTCCGGGAAAGATGGAGAACCATCATAAAAAAAGAAGAAAAGGAAAAAAATACATTTATTGAAAAGAAAAAGAAATCCAACACAAGATTCAAACGAAGTCAAAGCAAATATAAAACAAGGGGCAACAAAGCACAATAAATAAGATCAAGCGTCAAAGTGCAACAAACATAAAAAACACAGATACAATGGAAAACATGGAGGAATTAATCACTTTCATCCCAAATATCATCCTACCCGTTCCCAAGATTACATTACAGGCCGATAAAAAGTCCTATATGATCTTATTTTAAGTGTTATCACATTAGTGGATACTTACTTGAGGGCCAAGCCTATGGTATCACAATTGCATTCATTGAACTTCTTTCTGAGTGTGAGTGTATGTCTCTAGATGTCTTCAAATTCAAAAGAAAAATAATACTCAAATAAGTGTGCGAATGAGACACTCTTTCTGGAGAGGACACTTGAAACATGAGAGTAGGGACAGTTCAAACTCATCATTTGAAGCAAGATGAATAAATCTTGTCGATACTTAAGTATGTCTGAGGTACCACTTAAAGCTATAGGAGTTAACCTAAGTCGATCTTGGTTAGCTGGAAAAGAGATGGGGGGAATTCTTATACACACTACTAATTGTTGGTACCAACTGTAGTCAAGACACAATTATATCTTTTCTTACAATGAAAATACAAAACAATCTTCTATATTTTCGCTATTCAATATTTCTTACAAAAAAAATACAAAACAATCTTCTACATTTTTATCTTTCAACATTTCTTACAAAGAAAATACTAAGAAAATACAAAATAATCTTCTGCATTTTTATCTTTCAACATTTCTTACAAAGAAAATACAAAACAATCTTCTGCATTTTACATTTCAACATTTCGTACAAAGAAAATATAAAATAATTTTCTGCATTTTTACCTTTCAACATTTCTTACAAAGAAAACACAAGGCAAACTTCAACATTTTTCACCTTTCAATATATTTTTTACAACAATAATACAAAAATAATTTTCTTTTTTTTCAAACACATGCCTTCACATACATACATTACACTTTACATGCAAGACAACCACCTCTAAATACAGGCAATTGACCTTTATTTTTAAGTAACCTCCTTCAAACACAGAGATTTTTCTTTTCTGTCAGGTGTTATCAGAGCTCCTTTATTTCATAGCCCCACCAGTCGAGAGGCTATTATCTTTCAATTGCTCCGCCAGCTGAGAGATCCCTCGCCAATCGAGAGGCCATTACTTTTAATTGCTCCGCCAGTCAAGAGCTTCTTTATTTCATAGCCTCGCTAGTCCAGAGGCTATTACCTTTTAAATAGCCCTGACAGTAGATAGGCTATTACCTTTCAGTTGCTCCGCCAGTCGATAGCTCTTTTATTTCAATAACTCCGCTAGTCGAGAGGCTATTATCTTTCAATTTATTTGCCAGCTGAGAGCTTCTTTATTTCAATATCCCCTCCAGTCGACAGACTATTACCGCATTCTCTCCGCCAGTCGAGAGCCCCCTTATCCCCATAGCCCTCTTAATCAAGAGGCTATTATCGTTTGCTCCGCCAGTCGACAACTCTTTATATTCAGCAACTCTGCTAGTCAAGAGGCTACTACTTTCCAGTTGTTCCACAAATCAAGGGACTATTAGAATTCAATCACCTCCCTAGTTGATGACATTAGTTTTCATAGACAATTGACGATGACCATTATTATAAGTCTCCTTAGACAATCAGAGATATCATGCACTAAGATAGCCAAAGGACTTTACTACAATCAACATTAGTCTCCATAGGCAATTGGAGATGTTATCAAGTATTCGTATACAATCAAAGACATCATCATTTAACATCAGTCTCCATAGAAAATTGGAGACGACAATCAACATCATTCTCCATAGATAATTGGAGATGTCATCAAGTCTTCGTATACAATTGAAAACATCATCATTCAATATTGTAGACAATCAGAGATGGCAATCAACACCAGCCTTCATATATAATTGGAGGTGTCATGCATCAAGTTTTTGTAAACAATCAAAGACTTCATCATTCAATAGCAGTCTTCATAAATAATTAGAGATGTCATCCGTCAGTCTTCATAGATAATTAAAGATGATAATCAACATTAGTCTTTGTAGATAATCAAATATGACTATCAGTATTAGTGTGATGCCCCAAAGTTTTGGGGCTTGTCACCCGCTAGGATTGTGCGTGCCAACTAGGCTACAACCTTGTCAGCTATGCAGACGACATGTGCTGAGAGAATATGCTGAATTCAAAGATGAGGCAAAGAGGAATAACATAAGGCAACAAACATCTATATATGTTACATGAAATGTCCTAATAGTGCCAAGGTGATTTGGATAGGGCTTGGTGTGATCCCAAGGGGGCGGAGGCATAGTAAGGATCGTGTGTGGTGTTCGATGTCAACACCATGCCATTTTGAGCTACAAGTGGAATCTAAGGATTTCGGTTTAGAGTGTTGATATTAAGGGTACCTTATGTATGATTACAAAATTTGGGGTCATTTAGAGTCTGTTTGGATAGGGGCTTGACTTGGCCTAAGTATAGTGGCATTGTCGTAGTTTGTTGATTGGTCCGAAGGCCATAACTCGTTCCATGTGTATGGGAATGGGGTGAAACTTCATGGAGGTGTGAAAAAAGTTAAGAGAAAGGAGTAGGAACAAACGATACCTAATTTTAAGGTCGGATGAATAATCTAAGCCCCAGTACAGTTCTCGGGCAAAATGATGTCTAGTGGCGGACATTGAGATTATTTATTTTAAGCATATATAAGGGGGGTATACATGGTGACAGCCTACCAGCCTCCCCCGGGTGTGTCGACATATGGCCACCCCAAGTGTGCTGCCTTGATGGATGGCCTCAAGGGCCTTCCTTGGCATGTCAAAGAAATGCGCAAGGTACTTATAGGGATCAGGAACCCTATTGGTAATGCAGGGTCGGCTGGACTAGCGTTGGGCCCCCGATAAGGCTAGAGGTTGGCTGTATGAACCGACAAGCCCCGCGGGCTATCTAAGTGATGGAAGGATGCCTCCAAGATGATAGAGCAATCGAGATCCTCTCCCCAAGAGACTCATGAGCTAACTTGTGAGCTTGGTCAAGGTTCAGCAAAGCGAGCAAGGGTCCGTTGGCCTAGACGCACAGTTGTGGGGAGACACTGTGCTATGGAAGTTGGATGCAAGTTGCGTGGGCTATGTTTGGCTATGCCATAAGATATGAGAGGGAATATCTAAGAAATACGCTTGTGAATAAGGCCAAGGATTGAGGTTTACCCTACTCGGGCGAAGCAAAGGCCAAGTGCATATGCACGAGGCGATGTCAAGCTTGAGGATAAAAATGTGCATGCGATGGCAATGCTCAGTCCAAGGAGAGGGACGAGTATGTCCGTAGCCATCCCCAAGAGCACATATGGATAGGATCCAAGGATTAAAGGTGCGCCAGAAGAGTTGCTTATACGTTGGCCATATCAGCCGACATATTGATAGAGCGGAACCAAAGAGAACAAACCTCTAAGGAGAGCTTCCCACTGGTACAGGATCATGCTAAAGACCTGGGAAATAAGGAAGGCTAGCCCATAGTTGGGGGAACTATAGGCGCCGCATGGGCAAAATTGTGTGCTACTGACACAGTGAAAAATGAGCCCGTGACAAGTGGTATTAGAGCAAGACCACTTACTACGCAAGTGGTATCAAAGCATAGAATTAAGAGCAGATTGTGAATGTCATTGCAGCGATCACGTCAAAGCATAGACTGACATTCTTCGTGCTCATGAAGATCGTTTGAGACGATGCTACCTCGTGAAGAGAATTGGTTATTTGTTGAGACACTTGAGTTAGCTATGTTAACCAAGGCCCATTATTTCAGAATCATGCCATGTCATAGACGTTGATTCCACCTTCATCTGTGTGGGTTGATTCATCTTCAAAGCATTCGAGAGTGATTTATGAGCCTTTAAGGGATGACTTCAAAGCAGTAGGTTCTGTATGCAGAGAGATTCTATGGAGGCACGTTAGGCCAATAGGTGTGGTCATCATTCGATACTGTTTGAGTGGAACAACAAAGTTGGAAAATCGGATAGCTGGTGCTCAAATGTCCTTGATTGTGGGGAGCCATCAGTTCTTCTGAAACTGTATTAGCGGTATGTTGGCAACTATGGTCAAAAGAGAGCATGGACTTGACAAGGACATCAAGAAAGGTTGATGAAGTGAATCAGAAGCTTGTCAGTCAAATAGTTTGTTCATACAAAGCAACGAGCCAGGGTTGTCAGCCATGAAAGAGTCTAGGCTGAGTTAAAGAAGGGGATATGTCGATAAGTTGAATGGTCAAGAGGATGAGCTATGTCTGCTAGGTCGTGCAACCATGTTCCAAGAGAGTTAAAGTCATAGACTATAAACATTGGGCTTGATCATGTTTAGATCTTTCCATGGATGCATTTAAGGCATCAAGTTGAGTATCCTCCAAAAAGGTTGGAATTGAGCTTTGCCGAAAGACATGTGAAGGGGTCTGTCTAAGGAAGTTGGACTCAAGGTTGGAACAAACCTAGCCACCTAATGAGTTATGAAGAGTTGCAGGAGAGTCCCTAAACCTAGACACTTAATGGGTTGCGAAGAGTGGTAGGAGAGTCCCTAAACCTAGCCATCCAATGGTTTTTGAGGAGTGGTAGAAGAGTCCTTACAGAAGAGAGCCATGCAGGATAAGTGGGCAGTGAAGCCGGCGACATGGGCAAGCAGAGCTTGCAGTTGGAGAGAGTGCGATGCAAGGAAAGAACCAGGATAGCACCAAGTGGACCATTGTGTCACAACAATGTAAAGAAGGACCTGAGTGCAGGCTTCTTTATGGGAAGAGGGCGTTAAAGTCAGGTGGAGGTAAAGCCATCAGGTGTGTGAGCGGCACACATAAACCAAACCATTTCATGGAGAGGTGTTGTGCCAAAGTACTATGGGTAAGGAAAGTCGTCAAAGTGAGATTAGCTACAGTGCTGAAAATGAATTGGGTTCCAAGTTTGAGGATAGGTTCTTTCCAAGAGTAGAAAAGCGGGTCGAAGGCCGCAGATGGGTGAACCAAGGGAGTTCTCACCATAGGCTATAGGTATGAGGGTACACCGAACGTCGAAGGACTGTGAAGGAAGAGAGAGAGTTTTGAACAAAGTGTCTAATTCACAGAGTAGTGTGCAGATGCCAACATTTTGAAATAAGAAGTACTTGCCAAAGGGTACATCCCAAGAGAGCGCAAGGTACCTATGGGCACGGAGCACACGAGAGGCCAGAAGGTGCCGTCGTGAAGCATGGGTTTCCAAAGGCTGTTGTGAATAATGATTGGGACAAAGTTTGTAATTTGGGCTATCTCCAGTGACGTCACTAGAGGAAAAGAGATAAGGACCATAAGGGCATGGTTGGCAAAGATGCCACATCGAGGGATGCCTACCTAAATATGTTATGCTGAAAAGGCAAAAGTCCAGGAAGGAAGATAGTTGTCTACTAGAGTTAAAGGATCGAAGGGATAGACATGCCAGGTATGGATGGGCTAGTAAGATCGCCAGGGTAGAAACAGATTCCCGAACAAGATGAAGACCGTGAGGAGCACGGTGCGGATATGACTTAAGGTCACCGCAAAGTTAGTCACCAGAGGGTGCAGGTGTGGAGACACCGTCTGAGAAGAAGTGCAGAGTGCACTCTTGGATAAAACTAGGTGGAGAAGGGAAAAGGGCCTGACTCCATTTTTAAGAAGGAGCTCGTAAGAGTTCCCATACACAAGAATTTGGGGGCCGCAATATAAATCCCCAAGGGTGCAGACTTTGGGTTGTCGTAGGTGTTGCATGTTATTGAGGACAATGACTAATTCAGGTGTGTGAGGGTGTGACGCCCCAAAGTTTTGGGGCCTGTTACCCGCCAGGATTGTGCGTGCCAACTAGGCTGCAACCTTGTCAGCTATGCAGGCGGTATGTGCTGAGAGAATATGCTGAAGTCGAAGATGAGGCAAAGGGGCATAACATGAAACAACAAGCATCTATATATGTTGCATGACATATCCTAAGAGTGACAAAGTGATTTGTATAGGGATTGGTGTGAGCCCATGAGCTAATCATAAATTTCCAGTTTTATGGGTGTTTTAGTTACAAAAATGGTACCCAAAATACCTACAAATACAATATGTAAATTAAAATGGGGGATTTGAGTTAAGGATGGTTTGTAAAAATTATTGATTAATAATGCAAAAATATGACACTTTTGATTTAAAATCAAGAATAGAGAGGGTCTTGGGATTATGGTAAAGAATGTGGGTTAATAACGGTGTAACATGAAGCTTAGTTGTTGACCAAAGGATAGGCTAGGTCGAAAGTCATTGTAGTCAACCTTTCAATAAAACTACAATGATTTCACCTATTGGATCTTTCAAACACCTAACAAGTGTATGATTCATAATTACCTAAAACCTCAATAAAGCATCCCTATTTCTAGGATGATGCTCTTGACATGATTTACACTCCAATTACACTTATTTCTAAGATTGCAAAAGGTAGTAAACCATAGGCTCAATTGTTCACCATTACCTTATCCCCCAATAACCTTCTTTAAAGGATGTTATGGGTTACCTAAATTTCACCTTTATCCCCCTTTCAAGGATTGTGAAGGATTTTTAGAGTTTGGGGTTTTCGCCCGTCAAACCCATTTGGAGATTTGGGGTTTTCACCCATCAAATTCCAACTCATTAACCCAAGCAATGGTGGAGTCCATACTCAACAAATAAAAATCATGCAAACACATCAATACCCATATACAATTACACTTTAGTTCAACATAATCCCAAGACCAAAGAAGTTAGCTACTCATGAGATAAGAGAAAAAACTTTTACCAAGTATTTCATCCATGCTGTTTATGATGAGAGAGGGTAAAAATAATCTTCAATTCTATACTCCAATGTCACTAATTTCCTCTTGGAATAATAATTACAATAACTATGAACAATCAATTTTTACTTAAAATTCTAGGGTTCTTTTCTCTCTCTCTCTCCCTTTTACCCTCTTTAAAGTGTTTCAAATCCTCTATATAAGTCTTTGATTCAGCTATCCAGATTGACTACAATATCCTTTACTCATTTTTCCTGCTGTGCTACAGTCGCAGAGCTTCAACTGCGATCTCATAATCGTAGTCACAGCTATAACCACGCGATTGCGGTATATTAGCCATTTTGACAAACAACGACAACAGTTTTCTTATTACGGCTACATTACTCGAGGATGGATATGCTCTCTGCTTAATTGGCTACGATCGTGGTGTTTAGACTGTGAGTGCAGTAACTGAGGACACTTTTGTTTTGAGTCATTAACACCATTTTCTTGATTCCTTTTATCATTTCAAGCCCCAATCCACACCTTCTCATCTTCTCAACCCGATGGATATTAGTGCATTTTATCACCAATATATCTTATTTATTAATTCAAAATAAGGTAATGTGCATAGATGTTTAGTGAGAATGAGTGGTAGAATCATCACTCATCAACACCCCAACTTAAAGCATGTCCTTGTCCTCAAGAAACGCTATCACTTACCATGAGACAATAATTCTTTATGCCCAACTTTATACCTTAAAGCTCACATTGACTTCAACTTTAGTCACAACCACAAGTAGCTCATTGCATATGGGCTAAGCTAAACCCCTAATCATAAGATGCGGCATTTAAGGATACATAGGACTTTAAAGAGAAACCAAGCAACAACAACCAATACTCTAGATGTGGCTTCATCTTGACCACAACTTAGCTATACTCCACTTGCCTCATTCTTCGAAAGGTGACAAAATCACCCACCTCAACTTAGTTTACATGTCAACCTCATAAGAAAAATAATTTCACACACTAAGCTACCAAATTTCCAACAAGTAATTTTAAATGCAAAAAGTCTCTCCCCCATAAAAGAAATCTCAGTGCAACAAGTGTCATACCATAGGCTTTCCCCTATTTTTAATCGCCACTACAAAGAGAGTAAATGGTCGGAGATCTCAAAGGACTTTTGAAGCTTGCAACATAGGTTTGGGATAGGGTAGGATATAATTTAGGAAAAAATGGCTACACCCTTCCTTGAACATCTACATCATACTTTTCAATCCTCCTTTTTGACTATAGGCCACTTTTCTTTGTTTTCCGTCTTTTATCATGCCACCTTTTTAATTCCTCTGTTTACCCATTTCTTTCATTTTTTTTTCTTGCAACTTTCGAGCAATTCATTCCTTTTGTTGGATCCTTTTTTTCTATTCCTTTATTTTCAACACTTAGGCACATTCAGCATTTCACTAACAATTTTATGGCCCTACACTTTCTTTTATCAACTTTTACCACCCCCAACTTAGGCTTTTAGCCTCAATTTATGTTTTCAAGTTCAAAGAGGGTTTGGTTCAAAAGAGGGATAAGAAGAATTAATCACAGGTGGTAATGAGTTTGCCAGATAAAAGTCCAAAGGCTCAAAGTGGGCACTCGAGATTATAATTATGCATGGGCAGATGTTTTAGGCTAGAGTGGGTTCCAAAATCACAAGGGTGGCCTAAGATCATTTGTCTAACCACATATAATGAAAATTAGTTTTGAAAGACTAATGGGGCAAGTTTTAGATAACACAAGTGTACAAGAGATGAATACCGAAATCTCACCATACATGGCATGCAAAATTCACCAAGGGTGCTTAAATGTCCCTCCTGCGGGAGACAATATGGGGGTATCTATTTCTATTCATAAGTCAAAATTTATGAAGCCACAAAAAGAGAAAAAGTTTTGTTATAAAATTGCTCACGTCCATGTCTTTGATTTTATTTTAAAAATTTTTGGACGGAGCGGGTTGTTTATTTTGCATTAGCCTTTCACACAATTTGTTAAACTATTGCTACAACTAAAGCCTCAGTCTCACATTTAGGCTCAAAATAGGAAAACTACCTATATGGCTACTCAAACTTCGCCAATGGTATACAAAGTGACCCTAGTTTAACAAAATACAATGCCATAGGTGCTTAGACATCCTTTGCATTCTTGAGATTTATGCTATGGGTACTCAGAATTACCCTGCAACTATCTGATTTACCCTTAAGAAAGTCGTCACTTAATCTATCATAGGTCAAAGTTCATCCATAACTAGAAAGACCCAAGTAGCCTTGATACACCCCTAATTCAAAGGCTAGACGTGTCCCCACTAAAGTATGTTTAAGAAGTAAAAGGGATGAGAAAGGCTTCCAGAGACAGCAGGCAGTGTAGGAATCTAAAGTCGCTATCGCATCAACAAATCCGCGATCATGTTGACGGGATCGTGGTTTGTTATCCGCAATCGTGGTAACTGAGACTGAATTCCCCTATTTTTGCTCTATTTTTGATTTCCTACATAGCTGTCTATTTTCCAGCTCTATTTTCCCCTATTTTTTGAGTACAATACTTATGTTAAAAGACCTACAAAACATCAAAACAAACATGATTATTCCAAAAAATGCTATCAATTCGACAACAAAACCACTCATACCTGGTAATACGAGGGAAGCCATTGAAAAGCTACTGAACATCATGAATATTTTTGGCATTGGAATAGCTATTCCGCCCATTTCATCAGGATAAATAAGGAGTATTCTATCATAAGTCATTCCCACCAAGAAAAAAAGTGCAGCACCAATAAATCCATGAGAGATTATTTGTAAAAGGGCTCCATTAAGTCCTGTAGTTTCCACTAAATTGTATTTGGATCTGTGTACCTTTTCTTTGTATTTCTACTTGCTTTGTTTCTTAGTTTTTATATTAGAACTGTATATGGAGATGGTGTGAGCTACCATTCTTGATCTATTGATGACTTGTTCATAGTTTTCCTTACTTTTATTATTTTATGCTTTGCTCAATGAACCTATGATACCTACTGAGTTCAAGTGAACCATAATCATTCCTACTATGCTCTTTCAGTTCAGATCCCAGTTTAGGCACCACACATGATGGTTGATTTATGTGGAGATTCAAATTTTGAGGTACTGATTTGCTCTATTGTCTAGGGCTGATTTAGACCTTATCTATCCTTACTTGTCTTTATTTATTATTCAAAGGCAAATGTGTATTTTTTGTTTCCAAATATTGTACTGGATTTTTGCACTATGTCATTAGGTTTTGGAACATATGACATTTCTTTCTGACTTTCACCATTATTATATTTGTATAGGTCTGACTTTATTCTAGAAGTCTCACCTTGATTTACATTATTATTTATTTTTTTCATTTCTTTATTAGTTTGGATGATTGACTTACTTATCAAGGCTAGACCGCGACAAGTACCATCATGACCCATTTATAGGTCACAAAAATTTGGTATCAGAGTATTAGGTTCATCAATTTCATAAGTGTAAGAATAAAGTGTCTAGTAGAGTCTCACAGATTAGTACGTAGACATCTATATTTATCTTTAAGAGGGTAAATGATATCTTCAAGAAAAACTTCTGTAATTTGATTCTTTGTCATGTGGATTGTTCATACCCAGTGTTTTAAACTTGTATTCCATTCTTTTATATGTAAATAATGAGGACTAGGTCCAGAAAGGCTAGAGATGCTGAGCTAGCACCCGATATGAGAGCCCCAATTCAAGGATGAGGTAGAGGTTGTAGTCTATCTAGAAGTAGATTATTGGAATAAAAAGATTCCCAACTAGAGGACATGCTAGGAAGTCCTCTCTTATTCCTGAGGTTATGTATTGCTAGGATGATTATCAGATAGGGGTTGTGGGGCCAACTTAGGTTCCAAGAAGTACAGTCGGCACCCAGTACTTTAGGGTTTTTTGGTATATCTCTTGAGTCGTTTGGAGGGTGTTCTATAAGTGTACCTGGTATTAACTTCCAAAGATGTTCCATTATCAGTGTTGGCTTTGCTTATATTATTTCTACTTCTATGGTATGAGCATCATCTACGGTACCCCCTGGTGTGGACTCTTTGCATCGTAAATGTACTATTTCTTTGATTGCTTTAGGTACAATTATGTCTTCTAATAATTAGAAGAGATTTTAGAGGTTTATTTTCTTGGGTCTATCCAAGTTCAATGGAGCTATTGGTGAGGACGCCTATGAATTTTTGATTGATTATTAGGAGATGTTACATAATCATGGATCCCTTAAGTCTCATGGAGTTTCTTATACTACCTTTTTGTTGATGGATATGTCTAGAGATTGGTGGAGGTCACTTTTCGATTGTAGGCCTTTGGGTTTGCCTATTATGACTTGGACTCAGATTTTTGTGGCCTTCTTAGAGAAGCTTGAACCATATATCTTGAGATACCAAATGAGGGATGATTTTGATTATTTGGAGTAGGGCTCCATGTCTATTGTTGATTATAAGACACTTTTTTACACTTTATCTAGATATTCAATTGCTAGCATCTCCATCAAGCCTAAGAGGATTTGAAAGTTTGTGAAAAGGTTAGATGGTACATGTCAGTTGGATACAACCTAAATAGTACTAGGGATTTTATTAGAGTATTATTTATCAAGCTAAGATGACCAAGTCTATTATCCAGGATAGTTTGGGAGGCACTAAGAATGTGCATCATCAGGGTGTGTTTAGTGGACATGCCTCCTGATGTAGAGATTTCTCTTGTAGAGGTTCCTATTGTTATCATGGTAGGTCGGTACAGATCATGTTATATGGATCAATGGGTAGGCTTTCAGGGTTTGTATCTTTTAGTAATCAGTTATCAAGTCATGTGGGTGGAGGTTCCAAGGTTGGTTTTTCAGGCCAAGGTGGTAGTTTTAGTTCATCAACACCTTCTCAAATTGAATTAGGCCATAGGGGATATTTTGTATATGATTATTTTGTTCATGTGGCTACGTATTTCCCTTGATTTGTGTACGTACATACTTAGTAGGGTTCTCAGCTTCAACTTTGCCCTACTCTAATTTCTACAGTGAGAGATGGTTTATAGAGTGGTAGGGGTGGTGCCCGTGGTGATAAAAGTTCTAGAGGTAGAGGTAGGGGTTCTTGTAGAGGTGGTTGCGGGGTTACTTAATATAAAAATAGACACTATCAATGTTATGTTGTACATGGGAGGCCCTAGGTAGAGGCTTCTGATACAGTTCTTATAGGTATCATTCCAGTTTGCTATAGTTTTGCTTTTATATTATTTGAACTTAGGTCTATATTTTCCTATGTGTCTATATATTTTCTTTTTATTTTGATGTTGCATGTGATCCTCTTACTATGCATCTTCATTTCTACCCCCATAGATATTATTTATTGGTGTATCAAGTGTACCGATCTTGTTTGGTTACGTTTGTGGACCATTAGACTTAGGTAGACTTGATTATACTAGATATAGTTGATTTTGGTGTTATTTTGTGTATATACTTGTTAGATCCTCATCATGCTATTTTGGACTATTATGCCAAGCCCGTGACCTTAGATACATCGAGTGTGCCAAGGTTAACTGAAAGGGTATGCTTAATTCAAGTTCATATATTGATTATAGGTAGTTGAACAAGGTAACAATGAAGAACATGTATCCTTTTTCTTGTATTATTGATCTCTTTGTCCAGATTCTAGGTGCTTCAGTGGTTTCCAAGATTGATTTAAGATCCAAGTATGACCAATTGAAGACTAGAGCTTTGGATATCCCAAAGATGACTTTTCTAACTCGTACTATCAATATGAGTTCTTGATTATGTCTTTTGAATTGACTTGTTACCCTGCAAAATTTATGAATTGACGAGTTCCCCCGCAATATTTATAGAGTTCCATGGGAAAACGTGCAAGAAAAACACGTTCCTAGACATTACAACTCACCTTACGACTTATCAGGACTGATTATGAATCGTAGTCTGAGTCGTAAGCTGGAATCTAAGGTCTGAGGCCCCTTTTGTAGGTTGACTACAACTTCCCCCTTATGAATCATCATGAATGACTATGAGTTTTATGATGGAGTCGTAGTCTGAAGTTTAAGTCTTGGGTCTTTTATTGGTCAGGCTATGGGTCCCTCCCTATGACGCGTAGTCACTGATTATAAGTCATAAGGTCTGGTCGTAGTCACCGGGCTAAAAAAAATTGGAGCCTTCATTGGGGTGACTACAACTCAATTGTGACAAATGATCATAAGTGGTAACGACTCGTTACTTGAGTCATCGTCACAGTAGTTTGTCAGGCCCTTAAGAGAAATTTCCCCCAACTTATTGCCATGACACTGGATTGAGGCGAGAATTAAAGATTTGGAAAGTTAATGGTCTATATTTTAAGGGGGTCTATAGCTTGAAAATTTGGGGTATTACTGTAACACCCCAAAACATGGTCTCGAGACGCCACACGGTGCTCAAGACTTCGAGTTACCTCAAGCTAACTGATAACGCTCAACTTACACATCAATTTAGTGCAAGGCAGTAATCGTCAATATATTTAGGAGTCGGGGTTGAATTCACAGGGAACAACATAAGTGGCGATTAAACTAATTTGAAACTAAAGCTACAAGTTAAATTCAAACAAATGATACAAAAAGATAAAATGGGGGGTTTGTAATGATTGAACAAAAGTTATTAACATACACATTCGCTTTAGAAACTCCAAGCAAAATTCCAGTGTTTCAAATCAATGATAGAGAGAAACTAGGGTTGTGATCACTATGATTATTAATCCCCAATGAACAATGACAGCAGTATTGGGTTCTTATGACTTGTGGGAAACACCAAATTATTAGTTTTGACAGTCCATCTAAGTTTTTCTCAACCTACTTAGATGTTGAACTTCCTAATTCTCTCGAACTTAGGAAATCATTCTATTCATACTGATTTTATCTCAAGTTGATCAATCTTGTTACAACATTAATTATTAGATGGGAACTTAACCTTCCCAAATCCTCGTTGATAATTCACTACCTTTAGTTTATTTCTCAATTTGACCAAATCAACATAAGGCGGGATCTATTGTTTGCAACCAATAGAAAATAATTAATACAAAAGAATTATCAAGATGTTCCCACAATCACTCAAACCCTAACCAACTATTAAATCCATGGAGGTATAACATAAATCCCACAACCCTAGTTGTGGGTATTAGTGACACATGAAAAAGAAAGAGATATCAACAATTTTATTCATCATTCAAAGTAATTAAACTTACAAAAGATGTAGTTTGAAGTTGATTATATTACAAGTTGAATAGAAAATTCCCACAACCAAATCAAAGAGTTCAAAATTGAATTCTAAGTTAAGAGCCCCCAAACAGAGATAAACTGGCCTTTGAAATGAGTTCCAGCCATTTCAAGATGTTCAAGATAATGAATGAAAACCTTAACATATGATTTAAATACTTCATCCTAATTATGGAAGAAAAATCATAGATCACAGTATTTTCTCAGACAGGCGACGATGTGTGTGACGGCTTTTCAGGAGTCTGACGACTTATCAGGAATGTCGTCATCTCCTCTTTACTTTTGACAATCTCTACCTTAGGTTGACGATGAGACGTGATGGCTTATTAGACATGTGTGACTTATCACAATTATCGTCACTTCTTCACTTCAAATCCCATTCCCTTCCAAAGCCTAATGATGAGCCTGATGGTTTATCACATTTCTGACGACCTATCACAGATGTCATCATGAATTCCAGCTGAATCTCATTCTCTGTCTAAGCCTAACGACAAGCCTGACAGCTTATCTGACTTTTGACGACCTATCACAGATGTCGTCATTAATTCTAGCTAAAGCTCATTCTCTGTCTAAGGCTAACAGCAACTCTAATAGCTTATCACAAGGCCAACGACTTATCAGATAAGTCATCAGCTACACTTCCCTTTCTATTTGCTCAGAAATCAACTCTTTTACTTCCATTATTGCTGGTTCTCTTGCATCTTGACTTTTACTGCAATATCAAAGAGAAAATAATAAAAAATGATAAAAGTTGCGTAAGACTTCACAATTATTCTCAGTTAAAAGTCTCAAATGTGTTAGCATCTACTCACACATCAGCACCCTCAACTTAAAACAATTGCTTGTCCTCAAGAAACTAAAACACAACTAAGAGGATACAAAGTACATTTGACAGACAACCATCCATATTATCTCAAAACATCTTTACCATCTCCAAGGTCAATTAATTTAAAAAAACAACTGTGCATATTATTGAAGGACAACTATGCGACGCACAAGAATCAAGATATGGGATCAATTCAGCAACAACAACTATGCTTGTACCAAGATTACACTATTTAAACAAGTTAGCAACAAGCAACGTAACCAGTGTGCCCTTACAATAAAGAATTCCTTCCTCACTCATATGTGAACTTAAGAATGTCAATACGGGGACGGTCAAGAGACACTCACTCTCTGAAAGAAATTCCAGTCAATGTATGCCGAATACCATAAGCTTTCCCTTATTTTCATTACCAAGGTTTTCAGACCGGTAAGCTAGGATCACTATAGGACTTTTTCTTCAGCTTATAACGTAGGCTAAGGGCTGGTATGATACTCGATGATATTTAAGGTGACTAAGCCTCCTTGGAGCTATACTAACTTTTGGGGTCTCATTTATTTACCTTTACCTAATTCTATCCTTTCTTGATCACACATACTCCGGGTGGGTGTGGTCTTTTTGACAATCATTTATTTATTTTTCACAACTTTTCTTTTCTTATTTTTTTTCCACCGTACCCAGCTTTTTATTCTTTTCTTTTATTCGACCTTTCTTCATACTCATTTTACATCACGTACCCCTATGGTAGCCACCTCAACTTAGGCTATTTGCCTAAGTCAAAGTACACAATGTCCAAGGAGGACCAAGGCCAAAATAGGTTTATTGTGATACAAATAGGAAGGTGATAGGTATAATAAAAAGAATAGGCATTCAGGCTCAAAATCAGGATCAAGGGATATTATTCACACATGGAAGGTCGTTTAGGCTAAAAGTGGACTAATATCAACAATGGCCTATGATCCTTTCCTAATCGCTATCCTACAACCAAGGCAAGACCAATCGGGAATGTTTTGGATTTAACACACAATGGGAACTAGGTAGTATCTAACACATACAACACAAAGGTACATCACAAGCTACTACCCATTCGGTTAATGAAATTATTTAACAATGGTTATCATGTCACTAGTACTAATGCCATAACAAGATGCACAGTGGTCGTACATAAATGCATATCACACAGTTACAAAATAGACAATTGAAGAGGTACTTATCATTCCTGAAAAAAATCAACAAAAAAATGTCAACTACCGTAGATACTTATTTTCTCCCAGTTAACCACAACACATCACAAAATAAAACACAATACGCCTAAACATGCCAGCTCTACTAGGAACAAGACTCCGGGGAAAAGAGGAACGACAACAAAAACCCCAAGAGGACATTAACCCCAAAGATCTGATGTCAATTACATAATACGAATACAAACAACAAAATACCTTGGGTTGCCTCCCAAGAAGTGCCTTATTTAATGTCGCGGCCCGACTAGGTTATCTTGACTACTTAGAATTCATTAAGATACCTTAAAAGTGCTTCATCCCTTATCCCTCCACTTAGACGATTTGAATCGTCGGCCTATCTTTTGATCTTTACATCTTTTAGGTGCGTTGGGAAAATGTGAGAGCATGATAAGGAAAGTTCTATCACGCTACTTCAAAGACTTGAACCGCTTGCCTAATTTTGTACCGAACTTTTGTGTGGGCTTACTTGGCAACGGTGAGAATCTTAAAAAGCCACTAAATGGACATCTATCTTTAAGCATCTTGGCCTTCAAGATTGGGGTTGTATTATACCCTTTTGGAAAGATAAAATCCAAAATGTAGGAATTTTCCTCCATATTTTCAAAATTCGTCATTTTCTTGGGTGATTCGAATTTCATTACATCCACCAAGCATAATGTTGAAAAGTGATTTGAGTGAGGTCTTCTCCCTAATTTCGGAGTTGCATCCTTCTTGACCTCTTCACTGCAAATTCGGCTAGAGTCTTTATAAGAGATTGGCTTGATTTCTTCTTTTGCCTCTAGCACCATTTTCTCAATCTTGGCATCACCTCTCATGGTTGGTTCGGTTGGTTGGTAAATCACCGAGGGTTGTTCAACATCAAGCTCAACATCAATATCAGGTTCTTTCTCCTCATCTTCACACTCTTCTATTATTTTAAATGATTCTACAGATAAGATATCATCTAAACATAATATAGAAGAATGCTTTGAATGATGACCTCTATATCCATCTCCTTATAAATGATTGACTTCATGTCTTGACGCATATCACATATGATATCATACATTTCTTTCTGGAGATTCAACATTCGTTAAAACATAGCTTTAATGCCACTCTTACCGGTGCTTCATTCTTCCTTTTCTTGACTATAAGACCTATCAAACTCATAAGAAGAACTAGAATTTGGGTTAGCGCAATAGGGGGAGGGGGCATTTAGGAAATCACTCCAATGTCCATCTTGACTACCACATAAAAAACAATCATACACCCGGTGGGATGGAGATAATGCACATATCTCTCTCCGGGGAGCATATCTAAAATCTTGCCATAAGTGAGGTCCATCATAATATGGACATGGATCATCAAGATACGATTTCCAACCACCAAGTGCATGTTCATTCCATGATGCCATAGTAATAATGAAACTAAAATAAAAACCTACCTAACACAAGAAACAAAAGAAAACTAAAAACAAATATTTACAAGTTTGAATTCAAGCAAGTAGGCTAAAATTCCAAACCAACTCAATACGCCAAATTATTCCACGGTAACGATGCCATTTTGATAATGCTCAACTTATACGTCAATTTAGTGCAAGGAGGTCGTCGTCAATATATTTACCTAACTTTGGAGTCGGGGTCGAATCCATAGGGAGCAACGTGAGTGATGATTAAACTAATTTGAAACTAAATCTACAAGTTAAATTCGAACAAATGATACAAAAAAGATAAAATGAGGGTTTGTAATGATTGAACAAAAGTTATTAACAAACGCGTTCTCTTTAGAAACGCCAAGCTAAAATTCCAGTGTTTCAAATCAATGATACAGAGAAACTAGGGTTGTAATCACTATGATTATTAATCCCCAATGAACAATGACAACAGTATTGGATTCTCATGACTTGTGGGAAATACCAAATTATCAATTTTGACTGCCCATCTATGTGTTTCTCAACCTACTTAGATGTTAAACTCCCTAATTCTCTCGAACTTAGGAAATTATTCCATTCATACTGATTTTATCTCAAGTTGATCAATCTTGTTACAACATTAATCATTAGATGAGAACTTAACCTTCCCAAATCCTCGTTGATAATTCACTACCTTTAGTTTATTTCTTAGTTCGAGCAAATCAAGATAAGGCGTGATCTATTGTTTACAACCAATAGAAAATAATTAATACAAAAGAATTATCAAGATGTCCCCACAATCACTCAAACCCTAACCAACTATTAAAGCCATGGAGGAATAATCATAGATCCCACAACCCTAGTTGTGGGTTTCAGTGCCACATAAAAAATAAAGAGATAA
Organism: Capsicum annuum; assembly: GCF_002878395.1. Taxonomy (NCBI): domain Eukaryota; kingdom Viridiplantae; phylum Streptophyta; class Magnoliopsida; order Solanales; family Solanaceae; genus Capsicum; species Capsicum annuum. The sequence goes on from NC_061122.1 coordinate 89,418,185, forward strand.
CAACAATTTTATTCATCATTCAAAGTAATTAAACTTACAAAAGATGAAGTCTAAAGTTGATTCTCTTCCAAGTTCAAGAGAAAATTCCCACAACCAAATAAAAGAGTTCAAAATTGAATTTTAAGTTAAGAGCCCCCAAAGAGAGATAAACTGGCCTTTGGAATGAGTTCCAGCCATTTCAAGATGTTCAAGATGATGAATGAAGACCCTAACATATGCTTTAAATACTTTATCTTATCTACTTCCGATGAATGATCCTAATGGCTTATCATACTTCTGACAGCCTATCACAGATGTCATCACGAATTCCAGCTGAAGCTCATTCTCTGTCTAAGCCTAACGACAAGCCTGATGACTTATCTGACCTCTGACGACCTATCACAGATGTCATCATTAATTCTAGCTAAAGGTCATTCTCTGTCTAAGGCTAACGACAACTCTAATAGCTTATCACAAGGCTGACGACTTATCAGACAAGTCATCAACTACACTTCCCTTTCTACTTACTCAAAAATCAACTCTTTTACTTCCATTATTGCTGGTTCTCTTGCATCGTGACTTTTACTGCAATATTAAAGAGAAAACAATCAAAAATGATAGAATTTGCTTAAGACTTTGCAATTATTCTCAATTAAAAGCCTCAAATGTGTTAGCATTTGCTCACACATCTCTAACCCTGTAAGCCTGCTACTAAGTCTATAACTCCTATTAAGGTAAATAGGTCAAGCATCAATACTAAATTATATCATAACTATTTGAGATCAACTAAATATACTATCTAGATAACAAATGTGGAAAATATGAAAATAATAGCTAGTAGTCCGACAAGCCTTTACTACTAAGGAACTAGAGAGCCATTGGGACAGACCCCTAACTGACTCAAACTAAACTAAAAAAAATAAATCAAATACTATGAAAGCTGAAAATCTGGATAAATAGGCCCTCAAACTATAAGGACTCACCAACTAAGGGGTGTAGATAGAGATGCCCGAAAACACTCATGCTGCTGAGACTGAGCACCTGAACCTACATTATGAGATAATTTAGCACATAGACATATATGTGGATCAGTGCTTTGAGGATATACTTATTATATTGGGGGTGAATTCACAGTAAATCAATATCTTAACGTACGAAAATTCATAGAATATATATGCTGTATGTAATGACTCACATGGCTGGAATAGTTGAAAGCTAAAAATAACAGATCATGAACAATTAAACATACTGTATAACAGTGGTGAGCCATCACCTTTAAATTCTAAATATTGTACTTGTATAATATTTTCAAATTATGTAAGCTAAGTGTAGAAAGAACTCACTTTTATCATCTGAAAACTGAAAGCGGAAATCTAATAACTGATGTGCTATGTATGATAATATCTGAGTAAAATTATGAGCTTTTACACCTAGTTTCTAAAAGCTTTTCAGTTATTATTTTCTGTTAGGGAGGTTCATCTAACTGACATAAACCATGTGAGCTATCATGGAGCCCAAAGTCTTGTTCTCCTAAGGGGAAAACCTCACATTGGGGAGAGGTGTCATACGCTTGCCAAGGAGTATTACCAGAGCTAAGTGATCACATCTGTAACTGTCATCCATATAGAAAAGGAAATACTGAAGCTGTACCTATATTGGCTCATAGTTCTAGGAAATTAAGATGCGCTAAACCCACACTTTGCCCTCAGTGCTAAATACTACTCCCTTAGTTATATGCTCATTTTGTATGAAAATTCACTTTAAAAATTATAATGTTTCATACTGAAAGCTAACTGTGCATTTGTTCATTCAAAACTGAGTTTAAGCTGTAAAGTGGATTCCATATCTTAGCTAAAGATCAAAAGGTCATCAAATCTTTATTCAAAGTTGTCTATAAACGTATCATAGGATGCTTAAAAGTATAATCATTCTTGAAATAGCAATATTCAACTAGGGATTGATAACCCATGCTTCACATTCATGTTAAAACATCATAATGTTCATGCTTGATAATGTAAATATTCATAATTCAACTCAAAATCTGAAAAATGTAATCATACGCATCAATTTACTAAAGTAGACATGTAATTCAACATAAAAAATGCTTAAAACATCATAATCTTCAAATAGCAGTAAATGGGTGTGAACCCTAAATTGTAATTCATGTAAAATCATGTAAATTTGTAATTTAAAACTAGTTTTGGGCACAAGTTGAAAGATTTATCCTTGTTCAAAATCCCACTTACCTTAATTGATGAACTAGATGAAGAAGCTTGGTTTTGAGATCCTATTTGTGCTCTTGAAGATTGACTCTTGGAATTCTTGATTTTTGAACTATTTTGAGAAAAGAATGGTGGAATTTTGGGGATTCTTGAAGTTGAATATTGAAGCCTAGGATTTTAATTGAGAGGGATTTGATGAACAATGAGCATATTTTGCTCAATATTATGATTAATCATCTATTTACACGATTCGGGGGCTTGATGAAAGACAAGATTTCCCTTGGGATTTAAAATCCCGTAACTGGAACACTGATTGAGGCTTCACTGTAATATGGTAGTGGGTCATCGCGATACCTACCACGATGCGGTGGAATCATTGGGACTTACTGAATTTTGCCAATTGCTATTTTAAGATTCACTACGACGTGATGCAATCGCGGTGACCCTCTGGAAATTGACAAATTCTGATTTGGCCTTCACCGCGATGCGGTGGTCTCTTCATCATGATACTCACTGTGACGTAGCCTAATCACGGTAAGCTACTAGTTTTTCAATTCGAATGCGATCCAATCCTCGTCAAAAAATTCCAAAACTTATCCGAGACATGCTATTTTCAACCCTAAAAATATTTTAACTCACAAATCATTGTCTCGGAGCCCAGAGGGTCAACTTAGAAATCTTTGAAGTTTAAAGGATTCAAAATGACTAAGTCCCTTAACTCGTAACTTTATTTTTAGATTCTAAGTGCTACAAGTACATACTAAGGGCTGGACTGAGCTAGAAATACTCGGGGTATTACAATTACAATATCTCCCCCTTGGGATCATTCATCCTCAAATGAAAATAGTTGAGTTGGAGTACTAGGAAGACTAAGATCATGCACTGAAGACTTATGAGCTGAATTATTCTGAAATATTTGAATCTGAAATTATGATGTATAGATTGAACTGAATTCATGAATGTAAATTATGACATTAGGATAGTTAGATTGATAAGATACAAAATAAGAGAGTTAATCTAAAAAATCATTACCTCAAGTTGAATCTGAATTCATAGAGAAGAGATGGGGATATTTGGCTAGCATATCAACTTTTTCTTCCCAAGTAGCTCCCTCAATGGACTGGTTTCTCCCTAGAACCTTAACCAAGACAACTTCTTTATTCCTTAACCTACGAATCAAATAGTCAAGGATCTCAACTAGGACTTCTTCGTAGGAGTGGCTATCATCCATGCCCACACTTTCTAAAGGGACGGCAGAAGATGTATCACCAATGCATTTGTTTAACAAGGAGACATAGAATGCTGGACGCACTGATTCTAACACTGTAGGCAACTCTAACTCATAGTCTACCTTTCCAAAATATCTCAAAATCTTATATGGTCTAACATAGCGGGGAATGAGTTTTCCCTTCTTACCAAACCTCTTCACCCCCTTCATGGGTAAAAGTTTCATGGAAATAAAATCTCCAACATCAAACTCAAGCTCCCTCCTTCTCACGTCTGCATAGGATTTTTGATAACTTTGGGCTATTTTCAATCTTTCTCTGATAAGCTAAAATTTCTCCATCACCTCATATACTAAATCTGGCCCTATCAAGGCAGCCTTACCTACCTCAAACCAACCAATAGGAGATCCACACCTCTTACTATATGGACCCTCACACAGGCCATCTAAATACTAGAGTGATAACTATTATTATATGCAAACTCAATTAATGGTAAGTGGTCATCCCAACTTTCCTTAAAATTAAGCGCAAAAGCTCTCAATATATCCTTTAGGGTCTGGATTTTCCTCTTTGCCTGACCATCCGTCTATCGGTGAAAAGCTGTACTGAGATGAACTTAGGAACCAAGACCTTTCTGAAAAGCCTTTCGAAAATGAGAGGTAAACTAGGTGCCTCTATATAATATGATGGTCAATGGAACCCTATGTAACTTTACCAACTCCCTGAGATAGAGTCTAGCATAATCCTAGGATGAATATGAGGTATGGACTGGCAAAAAATGGGCCAACTTGGTTATTCTATCCAAAATAACCCAAATAAAATCATATTGATGACACGTACGGGGTAACCATGTAACAAAATCCATATTCACCACTTCCCACTTTTGAGTGAGAATGCTAAACTCTTGAAGCATACCACTAGGTCTCTGGTGCTCAACCATGACCTATTGCTAATTCAAACACTTAGCCATGAATTTTGAAATATCCTTCTTCATACCATTCCACCAATATACTTCTCACAAATTGCGGTACATCTTAGTGGATCCTAGATGAATAAAATATTATGAGCCATGTGCTTCTACTAAAATTTTCTATCTCAAATCATCCATATTTGGAACACATAACCTATCTTGACAATGAAGCACACCATCTTTCCCTTGGGAGAAAACCTCAACTTTCTGATCTCGAACTGTCTCTTTCAACTTCACTAGGATAGTATCTCTGTCTTGATTTTCCTTTACCTTGGGAACTAAAGAAGATTTTGAGCTATTTTGAACCCATACAGTACTTTTGACCGAATCAACCAATCGAACACCCAATCTAGTCAGCTGATAGACCTCAGAAACTAACTCCTTCTTATCATTCTTAATATAGGAAACACTCTCCATAGACAGTTTGCTAAGGGCATTGACCATAACATTTTCCATACCTAGGTAATACAACATACTCATATCATAATCTTTTAACAATACAAGCCACCTCCTCTGATAAAGATTCAGGTCTTTCTACGTGAACACATACTGTAAACTCTTGTGATCAGTGAACACGTCAACATGAACCCCAAAAATATAATTCCCCCATATCTTTAAGGAAAAAACAACTGCTTCCAACTCAAGATCATAAGTCGAGTGATTCTTCTCATAGGGTTTAAGCTCTCTAGAGGCATAGTATATCACCTTGCCTCACTGCATCAAAAAACAACCAAGACCAACTCTAGAAGCATCACAATAAACCACAAAAACATCTAAACCCTTTCGTAGAGTCAATACTAGGGTAAAAGTGAGTCAAGTCTTCAATTTCTTAAAGCTCTTCTCCCAAGAATTGGACCACTAAAATTTGACTTTCTTCTGAGTTAGTCTTGACATAGGAGAAGCAATAGAAAAAAATACCTTAAAAAACCATCTGTAATCAGCTAAGCCCAAGAACTCCTAATATCTGATGGAACTATTGGTCTAGGCTAGTTACTTACTACTCTGGTCTTTTAAGGGTCAACTCGAATGCCTTCACTAGAAATAATATGATCAATGAGAGCTAGTGATTTCAACCAAAATTTACATTTATGGAACTTAGCGAATAGCTAATAATTCTTAAGGGTCTGCAAAACAATCCTTAAATGGTATGCATGCTCAACTTCACTATAAGAATAGACGAGGATGTAGTCTATGAAGACTATCACGAATATGTCCATGTACTACTTGAACACTCTATTCATCAAGTCCATAAAATCTGCTGGACCATTTATTAGTCCAAAAGGAATAACTACAAATTTGAAGTGACCATACCGAGTTCTAAAGACTGTCTTTAGAATGTCACGTTCTCTAACTCTAAGCTAATGATAGTCAGATCTGAGGTCTATCTTAGAGAAATAATTTGCACCCTGAAGTTTATTGAATAAGTTATCAATCCTAGGGAGAGGATATTTATTCTTGATTGTGACCTTGTTCAACTAATAGTAGTCAGCGCACTTTGAGAGAATTGTCTTTCTTACGCACAAAGAGGACTGAAGCGCCCCATGAAAAGACACTAGGCCTAATGAAACCCTTATCTAAGAAATCTTTCAACTATTTTATCAATTTCTTAAGATAAGATAGAGCCATTCTGTAAGGTGAAAATGAAATAGGCAAGGTATCTGGGAGGTAATCTATTCTAAAAATAATTTTCCTCTCAAGAGGAACTCTAGGAGGATCTTCAGGAAACACATCTAGAAACTTATTTACTAATGGAACTAATTCAAGACTTAGAGTTTCATAACATGAGTCCTTGACTCAAACAAGGTGATAAATACAACACTTGGAGATTATCTTTCTTGCCTTAAGGTAAGAGACAAATCGACCTATAGGTATTATAGTACTACCCTTCTATTCTATGATTGGCTCATTAGGGAACTTGAACTGGACTATTCTATTTCTACAATCAAGTGAGGCATAGTAAGAGTGGAGCCAATCCATGTCAAAAATGACATTAAAATTAGTTATCTCTAACCCTACAAGGTCTACTAAGTTAACCTTCTGGGACACTATGATTGGGTGATGTTTGTATACCCATCTGGATATAATAAAACTACCCATTGGATTAAACACTGAGAAAGGTTGCACTAATATGTCAAGACTGACACCAAAATCTACGACTATGTAAGGCATCACAAAGAAAGTGAAGCTCCATGGAAAAATAATGTATATAAATGAAGGTGAAAGACTTGTAACATACTAGAAATAATATCAAAAGAACCTTCTTGATCCTATTGAGTCTGAAGGGTATAGAGTCGATTCTAACTCTACCTACTGGTGGTACTGGAGATGGTGTCCTATTGAGTCAGCCAACCTACTAGAGCTGAAGAGAAATTTTTCCTACCCTATTGATGAACGTCCTTACCCCTATGGGTAACCACCAGAAAATTCTTGATACTATGGCCAGATTTTCTACACCCAAAACATATATCACTGTCGTCCATACACTCACCCTTATGGTTCATTCCAAATCTCCTGCAAGCTGGGATGGTACGACCACTATTCATTCTACCCTCAGACTCAGAGCCTAATGCTCTATTATGATTGTCCTGTCTAAACTTAGGCATTAGAGCACTGAAAGAGGATGGGGCTGGGGATGAAGATTTCTAGTGGAATTAAGAATGATTCCCGCTATCTGACCTCCACTGAGAGAAGTAGTAACTACCAGTTTGGGCCCTCTTATTCTCTTTTTTCTTTTCATTAAGCTTCTCCTCTTCAATCTACTGATCATGGACCATAAATATCAAAAGGTCTATCTCCTTAATCAGTATAGATTTTCTATACTCCTTGACAGCATCTTTAGAAACTCTAAACACAAACTTGCTAATTCTGGCCCTAGCATCGGCCATCATAGTCAGAGCATATCTTACTAACTGGGTGAACTTGAGTGAATACTCCTGTACATTTATGTTACCCTTCTTTAGATTAATAAACTCTTGAACTTTGGTCACCCTCAACTTAAGTGGGAAGAACCTTTCCAAGAAAATAGTAGCAAACTCATCTCACTCTACAAGCCCTGCATCAATATCTCTATCTTCCTTACTTAACCCAATTATTAGTTACCCATTGCAACTGGTAAGCAACTCAGTTAGCACTTTCACTGGAAGTGACACCCATGATATCTGTCACCTTCGGGACACAATCTAAGAACTCTTAGGGATCCTCCTCAGACTTGGATTCGGAGAATGTTGGAGGGTTCATCTGAGTGAAATCCTAGATTCTTGCTGCGACCAAATTAACTACAAGTTTAGATAGAGCAATAACCTATTAATCGTTCTGAGCAAGCATGGATTAGGATAATAATATGAAAGCAACCCTAACTTTCGTGTGAGAGACCTTCCTATTCAACGGGCCTTCTTGAATATGTGGTGTGGGCTGGTTCCCATTTCTCCTTCCATTTTCCCTTCTAGGAGGTAATTTTTGTAAACGGTAGATAATGTGTTAGAAAGAGAAGTTTAACGAAGCTCAAGCCCCATTGCACGATATAAATACTGAAAGAAGGGAACTTTTCTAAAACATCTCCTAGCTTTTTGACTATAAGTGTGGCATGCTTTACATACATGAACAAGAATCCAGTTAACGCAGCTTTTAGATACCCTAGGACACTTTAAACCTTGTTCTCTATTACTAATTTTGTCATAACCTGAGTCTACCCCTAGTCGTAACATGGTGCTTAAGGCTACAAGTGACCCCAAACTAACCCAAGACCTGGTATAAGCTATAAATATTGAAGGAGGATAACAACATACGGTTTGGAAGTCATTTAATAAATGTATACATAATCAAGTCAATAACTATCATGACCTAAGGATACCATCTAGTCGTAACACGGTGCTTAGAACCATAAGTGATCCAAAGCTAACCCATGTACTTGCATGATACTTGAGAAACTGATATAAAATGTATATACAAGCTAAATTTACTAAGTGGATGAATAATCATGAGAAAATTTGAATAAATACAATACTATAATAGTTTATATCATGATAAATCTGAAGAAAGAACTTGAATTACATGAATCACTCTGACTAACCATTTATGATGCCTTTACTATACTGAATATAGATAGATGGGATATGCCTCTAACTACCTCTAATCAATATATATGAATAATAAAAATCATAACACATGAACTGCAATAGACTGGAGTCCCTAAAATAAGAGGACTTATCACCTGCTGACTAAAAGCTGCAAACTATTTGATTATGATGTGTGAGCTACAATTGATAACTACATTATAAAACAATGTAGCTACACAAATGTATATCTAGGTCAGTACTTCTAGAATGTACTGAGTATGTAGATACATGCACTAAATCATAAAAATATTTAAAACATGCCTTTAAATTAAGGATATAAGTTATTTACTAAAACATGCATTTAAAAAATGGCTATACATAAAAACTGTAAGTCATACTAAGATTTGTAAATCATAAGAGAAAAATATGTAAGTTGGGAAGTGATAAATCATAAATACTATATGTAATTCTCATGTAAAGCTAAACATGCCATAAAACTAAACTGAGGACGATGTATGGATACTAAGTATGAAAATATGAATATGTAAAACTAATAATGCAAGACCAAGTATGGAATGTACTGGAATGATCTGATATAACATGAATAACCTATAAAACAGACTAAATAATTACTAAAATCGATTACTTGGTCAAGCAAACCTAAACTGAGATAAATTAAATACTGACTGAAATTGTGAGAGCTATCTTGTAACCGATATAAACTATGTAAGCTACCATGGAGTCCAAAGTCTGAAATATGTTGAAGAGGGTTGTTCTATCCTTGCATTCATAATAGAACCTAAGCAAGAGTGATCACTAAACTGAGCCCATATTGAGAAAGGGGAAACACTCTCTGGTGTGGCCCCTAAACCTATGGTGGCACGTTGTTTTTAAGGAAGTAGGATGTGCTGAACCCACACTTCCCACTAGGTGCTAAATCCTACTCCTAACTAAAAGACACTAAAATATTAACTGGTGCATGCACTAAAGCTGGTAAGATAAGCTCAGGTCATGGTGTTTTAAAAAAAACATCAGTGCATGCAGGGTTTGAAGTAATCATAAATATGTAAACTGATAGTGCTCGACATGAGCATAACAAGCTGAGTTTAACAATAAAACCATGGTTGACTGACTTGTAATTTGAAAAGTCTGAAATAACAAGTAAACACATAGGTATCAGGTGTTCATAACCTGCCAACACTGAGTGATTACTAAAATATGATAACAACTCTTAAAACGGTAATATGAAGTTATAATTCAGAGACCTAAAACACTGGACAGTTTATTACAAGATATAATCATGAATTAAAGTATGGGGACATATTATACTTAGGAGAATAACAATTTCACATCAAAATAACAAAATTCAAGACAAAATGTCAAATTTGTTGTTCAAAACATGAGTAAGTACAACTATTATGCTCTTTAGTCCCTTAAATCCCATGATAATGCTATGCTTTCAACACATGAGGATTTGGGAATGAATCCTAACTTAAACATGTAAATTCAACTTGAAAATCGTGCATTTGGGCACAAGGATGAAAGATTAACCTTGTTCAAAACCCCAAATATTTTAAGTAGATGAATTCGTGAGTGAAACTTCAAATTAGAACGTGAATCCTTGAAGAAAAACTTGAACTTGGATCTTGGATACTTGAATTCTTGGAGAGAAAGTTGAATTTTTCATTCTTGGGAAGAGGAGAAGGGTTTTAAATCGTGTATGGGACTATTAGGGTTAAGAGAGTGGAAATAATGTGCTTTAAGACCCCTTAATACGTTTAAGAATTATTAGGGATGGTTTTAGGGTGTAAAAAGACTTCAACACCCTTAATATAAGTCAAAACGGAGCAAATTTAGGTACTTTGCTATTTTTGTACGATGCAGAGCCAAAGAACTCCTGGGGGTGTGCGGCGCATGCCAATAGTACACCTTATCCAGTGGCTATTTGTGATTGTCATGGGACACATTGCCTTAACATGGTTATAACTTTTTGCTCGGGTATTGGATTAAGGCAAAATTGGTATTATCGAAAAGATAGTTCAATTATCTATAATTTGGTGGGTATTTAGATGAAAAAAATCCACATATTTAAAAATTTATACACGTTTAAAACTATCTCTTGTAGAATCGAATACCAAGATTTGACCTAATTAAAGGCTCTTAGCTCAACTTTGCTCTAAGTGATTCTTATGAACATTTTTCAGCTCAATATCACTTTACACACTAGGATAATTATAATGAAATATATATATGAATATCCAATTCATGGTATTAGTGTTTACACACGTAGGAATGACGGTTTCATTTCTAGCTAAAATATGCGTACAATAACAAAGTAGTCTGAAACATATCACTAAAAATATATCTAACTTTCTAATTGTCCAAAAGCCTATAAACATGATGAGTTGTTGGGACAAGTCCCTAACTAACTCAAACTACTTAAATAACATAAACTAAAATACTAGAAAGCATGATAAATAATATAACTAGTCTTCGACTGATAAGGACTCACCAATGCTGTAGCTGAGTGATACAGGAATAAACTATATGCGATCTAGGAACTGAGAGTTTGAACCTATATTGTGAAATCAATATAGCTTAAAAAGAGTATGTAGTTAGTATTTTGAATGTACTGGTATATGACATAAAGACTACCTGATATACATATATACTGAGCATAAATACATGCACATGAATATCGAATGAAAGACCAATTATAAACATGTAATGAAATAATTTGCATAACTGAATAACTGATGGTGGACACTTGGTCATGAAAACCTAATATGATGTATTTTGGTTACTGAACTAAAACTGTGGGAGCTATCATATACCAAACATGCCAAATCTGAGCTAATTGGGGTCCAACCTATAACCCTAGTTAGAAAAGTGTCAGTACCTTGCCACGGTACCAACACTGGCTATATGGATCCACTAAGATGATGTCCCAAAGGACTAGGGTGATAGTTCTCTATTGGAGGGTTACCCTAAGAGAGTGTTAGTCCTCAACTGGCATGTGAAATCTCATAACCTATGCTAGCTATGTAGTCTTGGAACTTAAGGACTTATAATAAAGGTTTCAATCCTTTACTGGAGGGTAAGCCTTCATCCCTAGGTTCGCTAAATCCTACTCCTAATTGAATGACATTGACATTGATGAAAGGCTTAATGTGGCTGATACTAACATATGCTCATCATGCTAGTATTTTGAATTTAGTGATACAAGTATTCTCTGAATGAATTTTAACCAGACATCTGTGACATACATGAATATATAGGTATTGGGTGTTTATAACCCACCAAAACTATCTAATGCAAACTGATTTTGGAAAATATTGAACAGTCCATGGGAAAGGAAAAACATGATTGACATCCAATCAATCACTATTCATGATATCGACATTTGCATTATCAAACATGTATAGACATAATTATCATGAGGAATTTTAGTTTTCAGGGAGGAACTTAAGAGTTTAACTAAAGAAATTATAAAATTCATACTTCTTATGAAACCCAAGACAAAAAGGAAATTAAACTAGAGAATTGGGAGAACTTAGGGACTTAATGAGTGAAAGGGTCACATTTATTAATATCCAACTTACCTAAATTAGAAGCCTCAAAAAAATATTCTTGAGAGTTGGGCTTGCTTGGAGAACCCTAGTTTGTTATTGAAGGAGAAAACAATCGCCTCTTTAATTCCAATTAGGTGAAATTGATAATTATGTTAAGAACTAGGTCTTTTGTCCTTTTAATACCACCCTTATAAAACCAAAATGATATGGGTTTGGCATTTATGGGAGTGGGAAAAGACATAAACGTCCCTGTGAAAACATGCAGAAAAAACATGTTTCTGGTCATAATGACTCACCCTACGACTCATTGAGACTTACTATGAGTCGTAGTATGAGTTGTAACCTAGAATTTAGGGTATGATACCCCTTTCTAGGCTGACTATGACTTCTTCCTTATTACTTATCATTAATGACTATGAGTCATACTGTAACACCCCACATTTTACATGTACTAGTAATTTTCACATAAAATGACATACGACTTGATTTAATTACTACCAAAATTTTTCAAGTGTTCAAGTGTTAGATTGGGGCACTATATGGAAGTCTATTTAGAGACTGTGGCCTTAAACGGAAAAAAAACATTGACATGCTTATGGAACTTAGGGAGCTAGCAGGTGAGTCACCTGTGTGCTTAGCTTAAAAATTATATATACATGAGGGAGAAGAATTCGTTCATAAGTGAACTCACTTGAAGTCTAGACGTTAGTAAAAAGAAAGGGGAACGAAGACAAGGCTTAACGCCGAAACTTTCCAAGTCTTGTGACAAACGAAGCCCAAGTTAGGGAGGCTATTTAAGCCAATGGTTTAACATTATATTGGGCCAAGATGTTCAGCCCAAAATTTTTATATAATAGGCCCAACTACATTCATTCACTACTAACAAAATTGAGCCCAAACAAAGTGCAAGAAAGAGTAAGGAAATGGGCCACTAAAGCCCATTGATTTAGAGATCCAAAAGGCCCAAGTGAAAGGGGAAAATTAGTCATTGACCAACTTGAGTTAATCAGCTACAAATATTAGGAGAAAGTCGGTCTAAAGTCTCCTTAAAAAGGGACCAAAACCGAGCTCTAGGTTAACCAAAGAAAAGACCAAAAAATTTCAGAATTTCTCTCTAAGTTTCTCTTGGTATTTCTTCACCTTGGAAGGCAACCAAAGGCTACTTTTTGAGTTCTTGAATTAGACCTATACCTTGGGAGTTAAGGTATGTAAAAATAACCATATACTTGATATGAATTTTCCATGGAAAACAAGATAAGTTGGCTGATTCACTGTGCAGGAATTTCTGGACAGCTTGTGTCCTGAAAGTTGTTGTTTGGTTTTCTTGGCTTTGGAACGATTTTTACCCTGATTTTTCACTTTAATATGATGTAAAGTTGAGTTTATTAACATGTTATAGTGTGTATATGGTTTCCAAGGTTGCTGGACTGTTTTGCTAGTTCTTTGGAAACAAGTATCCTTATATGATCTTATGTGCTTCCAAACTGGTATTGGATTGTTTTGTTGAGGGGGATGTTGTTTCACGTTTCCCCTACGTTTTGAGCTATTTTGTGACTATGTTAAGGTTTATTTGATGTATATATATGTTGGGAGCATCTGGTTCAAAGTTGGGACAAGTATGAATTGTTAACGACGAAATGTAGGGAGACGACGAGATGTTGTGCTTCTTAGTTGAGCGTTTTGTAAAATGGTTATGTGTTGTAGTTATGGACTGTTGCCAGCATGTTATAGAACTAATATAGGCTGTATAAATCATGTATATGATAATCTATGCTGGTTGAATACAGTTAGAATTGAGAAAGTCGGAATAACACCATTGAGTTGATGGTTATACGTTTGTTGCCAAAGTGTTGTGTCTTGTGAGATTGGGCTGTCCAGATGCATTGATTAGCTGCTAATACTAGCCTTAAAACACGATATTGTAGATAAATAGTTGGAAGAAAAGAAGTCATTTCGACGTAAAAACAAGTTGATATGTCGAGGTATGTAAGGCTATTAGATCTCTTATTATTTGGCATGGAATCCAAAGTCTTCATTGGCACATAGAGATCTTTACAAACTTTGACATAACCACTCCACTCTTTAACATGTACTTGTGTGTCCAGATTCGAGCATTGTCACTGCTGCATACATACATTGGGTACCATGACATATGAGTCTTCTTTTTAGCTAAATAAAGTTCATACGTTGTTTATGTCCTACATGTTTCACTAATTGTACAACCCACTCTTTTCATTATGATATGATGTTACATGGACACATACTTGTCATTTGTCATGCTTATAGTCTTATAGCTCAAATGTTACGACCACCAAAGATTCATCTCAAAAGTAATAAGAAGATATATGTATACAGTTGCTTCTGTTGGGTGGTATCCCAGGGGTGAAAGAATCACCTAGCATGGGTCAATCCCAATATTATAGGGGGTATCCCAGGGGTGAAAGGAAAGCCTAGCATGGGTCGATCCTGATATAGAATTACCACTGATCAGCTGGTCATTTGTATTACATGCTGTGCACAGGTTATTCAAGTAATAAGAGTAAAGTAACATAATTGTTATAAGATACATGACTCCACAATATTCATAAAGGTGGTCTTTTACCCTACAGCAGTACATGGTTTCATTTGAGTTTTTATCTCATATATAGTACATGTTGCCTTCCATATTCAGTACATTATTTCGTACTGACGTCCCTTTTGGGGGACCTGCATTCCATGCTGCAGGTACAGAAGCTAATAAACCTCCCTAGTAAGAGTACAGGATATCAACCGCAGTCACTGAGCTCCAGGTTGCTTCGGGGCTTTGAGTCTTATCATATCTTTTTGCATTGTATAGTATCTTATCATGAGGCGGGGCCTGTCCCGACCCTTATAAGATAATGTTTCTTGTCTAGAGGCCTTGTAGACTACGTTAAGTATAGTATGGTCATGTATCGTATCGTAGACATTGTGGCTCCAACGGCCTAGTCATATAATATCTTTTGACTTGCTAGTCCTATTTATCTTTTGAGGGCATGTTTAGTATGAAAGGAACTTATAATGTTCATAGGTAATATATTGCTACAGGTTGGTTCTCCTGAGCCTTACCGGCAACGGGTGCCAGTCCGCCTTAATAGGATTTGGGGCGTGACACATACGATGGAGTCATAGTTTGAAGTTTGAGTCTTGGGTCCTTTACTGGTCCGGCTAATAGTCCTTCCCTATGACTCGTAGTCACTGATTATGAGTCATAAGGTCTTTCCATAGCCACTGGGCTCAAAACTTTGAGCCTTCACTAGAGTGACTATGACTCACTCATATCGACTCATTACTTGAGTTATCATCACAACAGTGTGTCAGGCTTTAAGGAAAATTTTCCCCAATTTCTTGCCACGACATTGGATTGAAGAAACCCTTGAAGCATTGGAAATTTATCTTAGTGGTCTATATTTTGAGTTGGTTTAAAGCTCAAAACTTTTAGGTATTACCTCTTTTGACCAAGTTGACTTAGAAAAATGGTATTTTACTGGTCGAATGTGTATGATAAGAGCTTTCGAAAGCTTAATAAGTTATTGACTTTGGCTTCTATATGACCTTTCCCTAGGTGGGTGTGGGTTTTACCATTTTTTGTAATTCCTTTAGTGTTTGTTTGGGTATAGTATTGATGTAGGAGGGTAAGGTAATTGCATATGCTTCTTGTCAATTGAAGTTTCATGAGATAAATTATCCTACCCATGATTTGGAGTTGGTAGCAGTAGTATTTATATTGAAGTTGAGGTGTCATTACTTTTATGGAGTTTCTTATGAAATCTTCTCAAACTACCATAGGCTTTAATATTTCTTTAGTGAGTGAGATCTTAATATGAGACAACGACGTTGGCTTGAGTTGATCAAGGATTATGGCCTCAATATTCTATATCATTTGGGCAAGGCTAATATGGTTGTGAATGACTTGAGCAGAAAGTTGACTAGTATAGGGAGTTTATCCCATCTCTTGACCTAAGAGTGGCCTTTATCCTTGGAGGTTGATTCCTTAGCTAACCAGATGGTTAGGCTTGATATTTTAACTCTAAGATGTATTTTAGCCTTTATTAATGCTAAATCTTCCTTGATGAAGTAGATTTGAGCTCACCAATTTGATAATGATAGTTTAAGGGTGATAAGCTAAGGTTGTGTGTGGAGAGGATAAGGTATAATATTTTAATTTTGATGGTATTTTGAGGATTAGAGACCAAGTTGTGTGCTGAGCGTTGGTGGATGGGTGAGATTATTTTTGGATGAGGCACATTATACTATGTATTCTATCCATATAGGGGTGACCAAGTTGTATCATGACTTTAGCCAACACTACTGGTGGGGTGGTCTGGAGAAAGATATAGTAGACTTTGTAAATTATTCCTTGTGTTGTCAGTAGGTGAAGGATGAGCATCAGATATCGAGTGGTTTGCTTTAGATATTATCCACACTTGAGTGGAAGTAAAAGTAGATCACTATAGACTTTGTGAGTGTATTGCCTTGTAATTATCATAGTTCTACCAATATTTGGGTTACCATAGATCGATTGACCAAATCAACATAATTCGTACTTATTCAGATCCCCTTCAGTGCCAAGAGGTTGGACAATATATATGTTTGTGAGGTAGTTCATCTTAATGGGGTACCTGTGTCTATTGTATCTGATAGAGGCTCAGTCATCACTTTTAGCGTCTAGCATATTTTTTAGGAAGAGTTAGGTACACAGGTTGATCTTAACATAGAGTTCCACCCTCAGATCGATGGTCATTTAGAGCAGACTATTCATGTTTTCGAGGATATACTCCACACATATGTTATAGACTTTGAAGGTCTATGGGAGTAGCACTTGGCCTTATTAGAGTTTCCTTATAATAATAGGTATATTCTAGTATTGAGATGGCACCTTTTGAGGCATTGTATATCAGGCATTATCTATCTTCTATTGGTTAGTTTGAACCTTTTTAGGGTAGACCCCGTGGTATTGATTTTCTTCATGAGTATTTAGAAAAGGCTTAAATTATTCAGGATAGGCTTTGGGCAGCCCAAAGTAGGCCAAATAGTTATACAAACCATAGGCTCATGCTTTGATGTTTGGGATCGATGATCAAGCTTTTCTTCATATGTTTCTCATTAAGGGCACGATGAGGTTTGGAAAAGGTGCAAGCTTAGCCTTACATATATCAGGCCTTTTGAGATTCTTTGAACAATTTAGAAGGTTGCTTATAAGTTGGCCTTACCCCTTGACTTTTCAGCTGCTCATCTAGTTTTTCATGTATTTATGCTTTAACACTATATTTTGAATTAGTGTCACGTGCTTTGTTGGGACTCAATTCAGTTAGATAAGAGATTGACCTTTGTAGAGAAGCCAGTGTCCATCTTAGCTACAGAAGTTAGACGATTACATTCTAGAGATATTTCTGTCATTAAGGTCCAGTAGAGATACCCTCCTATTGAGTAAGCCACTTGGGAGTTCAAGTTTAACATTCGTAGTAGTTATACTTAGCTCTTTATCAGTTCAGGTATTTTCTTACCATTTTATTCAAGGATGAACTAGGGTCTTAATGGTGGATTCTATAATGAACTAATTTGTGAAATCTTGTTTTTTATGTATTTTGTCCATTTTTCCCTTCTCCATATTTGCTACATGTCGATTTTAGGGTGTGGGGATCATTGGCATGGTTTTCAATGCAATAAAAAATAATTTGGATAGTTTCTGGTTCCTAGAAGCTTTAAAAGATATATAGTTAACTTTGGTCAATATTTAATATTCTAAGTATCGGATACAATTTCGACAGCTCTGTTAGGAACAAAATATCGAACTTGGGTCAGTAGCGTGGTTGGTCTGGGTTCAAAACCTTTATTTTGCATTTCGACTGTTCATTTGGAAAATAGTGAAAAAAGGGAGGCATTGTTTAATTTATTGATATTTTTTCAAAAACCAACATCGTCGTTGAGTTTGAAACGTCAAAAATATCCCCATGGCATACATGGTTTGGTTCTTTTGGTCCTTGGAAGATTCAGAACCATGCAAATCATCATTTTTGCTGTTATCTAGTGTAAGAAAGATCCTTCTTTGTAAATACGGAGAAGGATATTTTCCTTCTTCGTAAACGCAATGAGTCAGTGACGAAGGGAAAGGCCATTTTAGTGTCTTGGTCAACATTGACCATCGTGAACGGGAAAGATTGACCGCATTCATGAGGCACTGTTCACAGGATAATATAAAAGCCTCATTTTTGAGATTTTCACCATTTTTGGACCTCCAAGGTTTACGAAGAGGTAATTTCTTAGGGTTTTCTCACCATTCCTTCTTGGATAAACTCCTAAATCATATTTTTATTAATTTTGATTGATTACATCTTCTAAAACACTTTGTAATCACAATGTTGAAATGGAATTTTGAATGTTTTACTAATAAAGCTTAAAAATAGTTTTAGTTTGTTTTGAATCTCATTTATAACCCATTTTTGCATAGGTTTTCAACTTTAGAATCCTATAATCTTGGTAAATATATTTCTAAAATAAAATTCCAATTTTACCCTCATTCTCAACTTTAGTTTTCAAACCCGTTTTGGACCTAGCCCAAATATGGGCAATAAGGGTATCATTAGCTTTCTTCTAACACGTAGATGCTATATTTGAATGCTGTAGTTGATTTTGAGGCCGTTCATAAGGGGAAAGCTCCATGTTAATGCACTTTAGGCTTGAATTTCACTGTTCAAAGTAGGTTATGAATTAACTTCTTTCAGATTGAGTTGGGTAGTTAATAAATAAGACACATAATGAGTTGCTGTTATGTGCCTATGTGGGTGTGCTTATATTCTATTGTTGTTGACTTGTGATATCTGATATCATGTGTTGCTTGTGTTGGGGTTTATTTAACATCATTGGCCTTATCTATGTATTTGAGTTCCTTTATTCTAGATATAATGCTCATGCAGTGACTTGAATTGTTATAATGTCCTTTTTGAACATTGATTTCCTTTACCATGATACTGGTACCATTAAGGAACACTATTTTTGAAAAAAGTATTTTTCTAAAACCTTTTTTGTGAACATGAGCTGGGGGGGGGGGAGTTGAGATAAGAAATATGAGATATAGTATACGTGTTGTAACCTCCCCTAGGTCCTACATGGGAGCTGCGAGCTCAGTAGGTGTATACAGAAAGTCATTCCCCAACTTTTACCATTCATCCCATACGTATTGCATTCCATACACATTTTTCATGATTCTTTTAGTTTCCTTTGATTTGTGTTTGGTTCTGTGTACTTATTTTGTGTATTTATTACTTTTCATGTGTATTTATACTTTCTTTCTTTTCAATATTTATATTAGAACTATTAGTGTAGACTATGTAAGCTACAATTTGAGACTTTTGTATTTGCAGGTGACGTGCTCATAGTTTATTTTACTTATATTATTTTCCTCTTTGCTTAGTTGGTCTACCTACCGAGAACAAGTGGACCGTACTCATCCCTGCCGTTTCCTTTCAGTGCAGGTCTCAGTTCGAGCGCTACACATGGTGCTTGATTGGAGCGAAGATCTAGATTTTATGATACTTATTCACTCCAGCGTTCGAGGCTGATTCAAACCTCATTTATCCTTACTTGTCTTTATTTATGATTCAGAGATAGATATGTAATTTTCAGTTTTCAGATATTGTACTAGATACTCTTGCACTGTGTCACCAAGCTTTAGGATACATGATATTTCTTTAAGACTTTTTCTATTATTGTACTTATATTTGTCTAAATCCATTCTAAAATTTTTGCCTTGGTTTATGTTATTGTTGATTTTGTTTCTTTCCTTTATCAGTTTGGGTGATCGACTTACTTATCAAGGCTAGGTCGCGATAAGTGCCATCATGACCCATTTTTGGGTCATGACATGTTGGTAGTGATTTATGGTGGAATGCGAGTTACTTGTTTGTCAACAATCTATGAGAGAAATATTTTTATCATAAGAAGATGTATAATTGCATTTGCACTGGTTAGGAATGAAGACCCTATTCCGTAAGGATTAGATTTTATGATGTTATTTATGATGATTTGCTTTTTGAAGATATTACGTTCTTTTATTTTAACTGCATTTCATTTAATCATAGAATTTTGTTCATTAAAGTTAATTAATTTTTATATTTGAATAATTTACACTACTATTGTCATGACACAAACTAGCGGATCATGAGGGCACCTATTCTAATCCACCTAGATAGGAGAACCTCTTACCATCCCTTTTGAAACCAAGCGAAAGTCTTTGATTAGATAATGAAACATATTTTATCACAGAAAATCCTTGTAAATATTATGGAATTATAAATTCCCTAGGATCTTGTCTAACAGGTACAAAATTTGCTAAAAGAAATAGAGACTAGATATAGCTTCCACCATGAGTGAGAGAAGTGGGATATATTGAAGGATCACTACCGCAAGAACCAAGAAACCAACACTGATCCAACCACAAATACTAGTAAGCCTCATCGGCTGACTCGAATCAGATTACATAACTATAACATAAATATTCAAATGAAAGCATGCATTTTTAGGTTCATTACCAACCCCCAAGATGTTCCCTTCCACCCTTTTCTATCTTCCGATTATGATTTTTGAGACAACACTGTTTCTTTTATGGCTTCACCACCCCAGACCGCTAAGTTTGGTTCCACACAAAGGTTCAACATAACCTCTAAATATATTACAATAAGGGAAGCACTATACCTAATTCGAGAGCCTAATAAGTTTCTTAGAATACCTAGAGAAGACCCATTCAAACATGTGACCTGTCCACATGGCTCCCTAACCATTAACTCAGATTTATTCCCTAACTTACACCCCTCCTTCTCTATATCCTGATAAATCAGAACTCCTTGACCAACCTTAACCTCTTTGGTAATTTCCCCACCCAAGGCAATATAACAAGCCATGCCACGATAATAATTACAAGCCGAATGGTAAGAAGTCAAGATCTAACTGGAATATGGTAACATAAGTTGATGCATGCTCAACTAATATTCATTTACCACAACAAGTATTAGAGAAAAAGTTTAGGGTATTCAATCAACAAGTTAACATATTATCACCAATCAAGTTCAGCCAAGCTAAGTCTGGACAAGTCAAGAAAAAACAAACCAAGTCAACTGCAGCCATGTCAAAAACTTGACTTTAATAAAAAAATCCCAAAATATATGGTCCACATAAGAATCCTAAATATATCAAGCATATAAATACAATCTTTGGTTTAGTTATGGAATCGTCATGATCACCTGACCTTTGTACATATATGCTATGGGTGATGCATCCACCATCTAGACATGTCTTGCAAGGGAAATTTTTTGTCTATGTACTAAATCTAGACACAAGTGTCTGCCAACCCTTTTTAATGACCCTCTAGGTCCTTTTCTAAATTTCTACACTATTTTTCATTAAGAGCTAATAGTTTGATTATCGGGCAGTTTATTTGGTTTTTAGATCCAATTTTCTATTTTAAAGTTTTGTTGTTAAGAATTTGTTATTGGGATTAAACTTTAGGTTAATGGCCTTGTATGTCAATTATCATAGTTTTGTTAGATTTGAAACATTAATTTTAGGTTAGGAAGACCCCTAGTTTGGGTTCGAGGCTTCCAGACTTGTTTTGGGTGATTGGGTGGATTTTGGTTAAAATAACCATTTGGGTGTGGGGCTTATATTTCACAAAAATGACCGTGGATGGAAATTACGATGGCTCTAATAAGTCCGAAAAGTTAAATTTAATAGGGTAGCATAGTTTGTTTGCATTCATGAGATTTCAAATAAATCTTAAGGGTACGATCGGATATTTGGTACTTAGGCAAATCTGTTGGTGCAAGCTTCAACTAGTACATTCTAATGGCATTTGCATTCACGAAGCCCTTGTCCGTGATTCTGAAGGCCAAGGTAAATAGCTATCATGATCACAATGACCTTGGCCATATTTTCAAGTTTATTATCTTTTGCAATCACAGATTGTTCTTTGTATTCACACATGGTAAGTTAAGTTGTGATCCGAGGTTGTGATGGGGCCTCTCCAATCATAAAGAAGGTACCCCGTAGTAGTAATAAATGCTATGAAACCTGACTTCTCTCATTTTTTTCAAGTTTCAAGTCCATAAAACCCTAGGAAGCTTACAAAATTATGGAACTTAATTATTGGGTGTTTGGGGTGAGATAGAGAGTTTGTTGGGGTCATTTTCTCATCAAATATTTTCATAAATTTCCTCTAATTTCTTAGTTAATTCTCTATTTTTAGAGAGTATTTGTTCTTGGATTTTGCCCATTTTTTTAGGGTAAATGATCCTTGAGCTTATAGAGATGTTTGATAGTTTCAAAGTTGTGACTCCGCAAGCGGGCAACACATAGGATTTTTAGCTCAATTTTGGACCCGAAGCACTTATATGAAATATGGGTATTGTTATTCTCGTATCAATATGTAGATCATTATTTCTATATTGGTATTGCAAGGAGGCTTCTTAGGAGGGAACACTCCAATTTAGTGGACTCTCTTATGCGACATCGGCATCCAGGTTTGCTAGGCCTACTTTTCTTATATATTGAGATTTATTATGATATTAGTATAGTATTATGCTAGATTTGGATAGGGAAATATGGCTTGGTTGCATGTTTAGTGAAATTTGGAATATTTAGTCGATACGAGAGTCATTTTTAGGTAAAATTGACCCATTCCTCCTTTCCTTAGATTAAATTGTTGCCTTAGAGTGTTATTTAGACTTATTTAAAACCTTGTATTAGAACTTGGAATCCTTAGTCTAGTTTTGGATAGAAATTTCCTTGCTATGACTTTTGAGGTTAGTAGCGAGCCTCGTCCGTTGTCTTTTAGGTCAAATATCCTAATTAGCGCCTTGTATACCTAGGAGGCCTTCTTTTGTCACTTTACATATAATATTGTGCCTTAGGATAATTTAGATATATTTCTAACTCTAGACTAGACTCGTTACCTTGTACTTTTTTAAAGACTGGTGTGAGTCCAACACTTACTATTCATTTATGATACTAAATCCCAGATAGAGTCCGGTATAAAAGATATTAGAGTCCAGTTCGAGTTTGAGATTTATTGTTCACTTATGATGTTACGGATCCAATTTAAGTCTGGCATTTATAGTACAAAAGGATTCATAGATATGGTTTCGTTTGTCATTTACTTTATTATTATTATTATTATTATCAATAGTTGTCTCTTGATTGTACCCATCTGGATTATAGGGGATCAACTTGGTTATTTTCTCTTTTATGAGGATTCTTGGGGGCTGGTAAGGCTGTAGTTAACTTTTATTCCTTTGACTTTATTTTCTTCATTAATTGTTATCTATCATCCAGAGTATTATTTCAAGTTTTCTGCTTTATCCCTGACTTTAGTTTACATCCTCACATCTTATTATCTTTTTATTATGTTTTAGCTCAATTAGTCGATGATGTATGAATACCCATTGTTTTGGTACTCATACTATAATTCTGCATCTTTTTTTAATGCAGATCCGAGTACTATTTTCCATTATTGAAGTTCTATTTGACTTATTTTTAGAGTTTTAAGGTAGGGTGAGATTTATGAGCCGGAGCTGATTCTCTCTCATTCTATTTCTTTTGGACAAACTTTATTTACTGAGATTACTTGTATATTGGATACTATTAGTACTCTTTATTATTTTAGATTTAGTTGTTCTTATACCGACCTTACTAGGTCGTGGGTTATTCTTTTGCTCTATTTCTATATCTTCTTATTATTTCTTTTGGAAAGTCTTTAGTTACTAAGATTACCTATATATTGGTACTCTTATTCTTTTGGATTTAGTGGTTCTTGTACCGACCTTACTAGGTCGTGGGATATTCTTTTGCTCTATTTCTCTCCCTTCTTATTATTCATACATATTATTGCACTTATGTTTTATCTCTTACAATGCTATTATATGCTTAATTTTGATATTTATCATACCTTCCACCAATTAGCCCATTACTTGCCCTTTTGACCTACAATTTGGCTGACCTACTGGTGGGTTAAAGTAGGTGTCATCATGACTCAGGAAATCGAGCCATGACACCGTGGTTCATGAATAACTCATGAGAATGTTCCAAATATTAAAACATTCCACATTTAGCAATGAGGTAGGTCAAAATCATATATCAATATAAAATCATTTGCACTAGCCATATTAAACAACATACACTAATAAGACACACCGCAAAGCATTTAACATGCACACATAGAACAATTAGATTAAACTATAATAACATCACCTACATTACTGTTTAGAGCCTTAATAATGTAACCTACCCCAATGTTTTGTTATTGATAGAAATAATGATTACCTACCAAGATATTTCAAAATCCCACCTATACCATATAGGGTTTTTATCGCTTGCCTCATTATTTAACTATTAATTGATAATTCATACTTTCCACTACCCCATATATGGGTCACATAATAGTGAGCCAACAATATACAACATAAGAAAGACATAACATACATAGGTATATAGGCAACCTATAATTGTATGTTATCTTAACCCTAACTAATTTTAGCCATCCTAATTTGTTGCCCAAAGGTCTAGACATGAAATCTCCTATCCATTTACATTATTATCATGCTCTATAACATGGGTCTATGCTATAATTAACTTTATCTTACCTGGATGTCAATCAGTTATAGGAAGAACGAATGAATGTGAAATCCAACCTTGCCAAGATCACAGACACATTAATCCTTGCAAATCCATGGGTTTGCACCCATCCATATCCCAACTCTTATAAGAGGAAACCTTAAGAGTTTTTGGAGCCTCTCATATCATTTATTTCATCCCCAGTGGACAAAAGAAGTAAAACCCACTTAAGTGGGGGTTTGGCTCTACATAATATTGCTATAGTGGCACGCATGCTACTATAGCAGAATAAATCTTTCTATAGAAGGATGACATCAGATCAACCTAACTTCTTTAAGTTTTGAAATTATAACACACGTGGCCACACAAGATATTACTAATGAAATTCCAATAATACTCGCTCTCCGTACATATGTTGAGGCATGTGTTTGTAATGATAGATTCAGTTATAATTATTCTATGAGCAATAAATTTAATTTTTGTACAATAAATAAATTTTTAATATTAAATTGTTAAATTAAATAATAATTGTATTTATATTTTATAGATGTGCCACTGGCTAGAAATATCTGATGATGATGTGTTTGATGAGGGAGTTTTATTAATGATGATGATTATAATGTTATTCTTGATGCGACAATTTCCAGTATCACTTTAGCATAAGAATATTTCTTAATGTTTTGCTCAAAGGTTCCATGCAAAACTTCTCTTCATACATATTTCTATTTTATTAATGAAGTACTTGAAGGACAAGATAAATGATGTTGCGAATTGTTCAGAATGGTAAAACATATATTTTTGATTTGTGCAAGACATTAAATGAACAATACAAATTGAAAGCAATAATAAATATGACCATAGAAGAGATGGTTGCTATGTTTTTAATGGTTGGAGGTCATGGTGTTGGAAAACGAATGATCTAGGAAAGGTTCCAGTATTCAGAAGAAACTGTTAGTAGACATTTTCATCATGTTTTGTTATCATTTTTGAAATTGTCCATGGACACTATTAAACAAAAAGATTCAACCTTTTGTGATATTCATCCTAAATTAAAAGAGATAATAGTATTGGCCATATTTTTAAAAATTGCATTGGAGCTGTAGATGGAACACATGTATCTTGTATTGTTCCTTCAAAGAATCAAACTAAATACACTGATAGAAAAGACTCCACTTCTCAAAATATTATGACAATATATGTTTGGGTCATGTACTTCATATTTGTATGGCCTAGATGTGAAGGTACTGCACATGATGCTAGAATATTTAATCTAGCTCTTATAAAGCCGGATCTTAATTTTTCTCATCCACCATCATGTTAGTAATTTTGATATTATGTTCTATATTAATTTGTGAATTATTTTATTTTAATATTAATTAATTAATTTTCTTTATATTGATGTAGGTATTTATTATTTAGTTGATTCAGTTATCCAACAATGATTGGTTATTTAGGACTCTATAAAGGAGAGTGTCATAATCTCCCTAATTTTTGACATAACTCTTAACTCTAGAATTTCAAATGAATCAATTTATTTCACTCAAGTTTGAGATATATAATTGAGAATATTTGTAGCTTGTAAATATGGATTTTCTCTCTTATGCTCAATTTCATCTTTTCGATTTGACAATCAAGTTCATCTTATTACAACTACTATGGC
This sequence comes from Capsicum annuum, assembly GCF_002878395.1. Lineage (NCBI taxonomy): Eukaryota > Viridiplantae > Streptophyta > Magnoliopsida > Solanales > Solanaceae > Capsicum > Capsicum annuum. The sequence goes on from NC_061122.1 coordinate 89,444,490, forward strand.
TATACATAATACCACACAATGATGATTTGCTTATAATGACCCTTTTTATTGTTATGGGTATGCCTATCATTTTAAGAATTTAGGCTAAGATTTTTCCCAGATTTGAAGTTATAATTTTCAAGCTAGGCTACAACAACAACAACAACAACAACAACAAAAAACCTAGTGTATTTGCACAAAGTGGGGTATAGGGAGGATAAGATGTACTCAGTCTATACCGCTACCTCTGAAGAAGTAGAGAGGCTGTTTCTGATAGACTAGTGTCAAGAAAATCTGAGTGGGGTGTGGTCTAGGATAATCCAGAAATGGATTAGGTGAATGTGGTAATGTTTATATTGATTTCTAGTTAGATAGGATTATAAGGAACCCATGAGACTTTTTAGAATTGAATTCGGGTAAGTATAACTCCCAAAATTTATCTTGACATAAAGAGGATTGTTCATGATGTCTTGGATTTAAGGTGTTATGTGAAAAAGGGAATTTTGGAGAAAATTTAACTTTTGCCTCATCCATGTCGTTATAGCAATGTGCATGTCTCTATAGCAACATTCTCAAAAGTGGAATATTTTTTTCTATAGCAATCGGACAACGTAGTCAAGCGCCACTAAATCGACTATGTTCTATAACAACGTATGACACTATAGAGACGTAAATCACTATTTTATTCCAAAATCCCCCAAAATGGTTCATTCTACTAAAAAACATTTTAGGGTTTCAATAGTGGTATTTTAGGCAAAAATACTTGGTTGTTCATCATTATTCTCTATTAAGGTAAATAATTCATACCCATTAACTAGTAATTGATAATCTAACCCTAGAATTGCTAGTTTACATATTTTGGGGAAGGTTAAGGCTTATATTAGTAGTTTTATAGTGTAAGAGAGTAATCTAGGTATAAGATCATCTAGTTTTAGGTAATAATCATTAAATTACCCTTGTATGTTGTTAATTCACTAAATTATGTATAAAATTAGTAATTTTAGGTGAATTATGATAAAAAAAAAAGCACTAGAATAAGGATGTAATGATCATGAATTTGGCCTTAGGGGTTGGGAATGAGTTGTAATCACCAACATGGTAGGTAATTACATTGATTATATGTCTTGTATATATTTCTAGACCAAAATAAAGCAAGAATTGCATGGAAGCTCAAGCTTAGTTGAGTTGTGCGAGCTTGGATTAAGGCAGGTGATGGTTACATAATTTAATTCAATTTGTGTTATATGGGCATGTTAACTGTTTCTTAATATTGCTTGTTGATGCATGTGGTTCAAGTGTGACCATATTTCACTGAACTTGTATGTAAAGCTTGTGGATATTAAAAATATTGGTTGCTATCATCACATCATATGATTGTCCTAGTATTTCATTATTGATTATGAAATATTTTGGTATTTGGACATTCTCATGGGATGTTAGTGAAATAAGGTTGGGAGGCACTTGTGTCTGTGATTTATTATATTGACAAAAATTATCCTCTACAAGTCATGACTTGTCATGCCTCAAATCCTATTGGGGTGGACTGACACCCATAACTGAGGAGGCCCAGGAGAACCAGCTCATAACCTTATACTTCCCATGCATATCTATGACAACCCGAAATTCAAACAGACTCATGTCGCATATAAAAGGAAATAATCACCTGTATAAGCTCAAGCACCCATATATATGTATATACAATACTTGGCCGTTGGAGCCATCATGTCTATTAACAAAACACCACCTTGACTGTACATTAGGTCAACAAAGCCTCTAGACAATACACAGAGTTTAACTAAGGTCGGGACACACCCCGCCACATAACTAACTTCTATACAATACCAAAAGTGACTGGATATGACACGGAAAGCCCCGAAGCAAACAGGAGCTCACCAAAAGCAGCTGGATATCCTGGCTCCTACTTGTGCGGTGTATGAGTTGAGGTACCTATGCATGCAGCATGAAATCCAGGTCCCCCGTGGGGGACGTCAGTACGAAATATGTACTAAGTATGGAAAGCTATAGATAATCACATATGATATAGGAGCTCAATAAAATTCAGAAACAAGTGAATAAATCGTAATAGGAGTGGACCACACTTATTAGAACTTGTGACAAACTGTACATTGTATTTATTCAATCACTTTACCTTCGTTCTTATCATCTTTGTAATCATTATGTACTGTATTATGACCATTAAGCTACCTCCAGTACATATCAACTGGGATCGACCTATGATAGGCTTATGCCCCTGGGATACCACCCATAAATACATAAATAGGGATCGACCCATGATAAGCTTATGCCCCTGGGATACCACCCGATAAGAGAGAACTTTCATCACTTAGTTCAGTAAATTTTTGAGATTGTTATTTCGGCCGCCACCGCATTTTTGATACTTTGAAACAATGATACATCAATAAGAGACATATAAATAGACCATCAATGCAATAACAATGAAGTAAGAACTCATTGGCACATCAATGAAGTATTTTAGAGTCATCAATGCCATAACAATGAAGTAGGAACTTATTGGTATATCAATGAAACGTTTTGGAGTCATTAATAGCACATGGATCTTATTTGAGTAACTGGATACCTTCTGACATTCATTAGTGTAGTAAATATGTAAGATTTGGAAGACAAGTAAGTATTGGAATGTCTTGACATCTTGTAGGGTGGAAAAAAGTTTGTTGGTAACGTAGGACATCATACAAAACCATTATGGATCACATGTTATTGAATAACTTTGGAAACTTTCTTAATAAAACAATTGTTCACTTTCATGCCAAAGATATGGTATAGAGTATGCTTTACATACCTGACTGTCAACCTTCAATACTAGTCCCAAATGGACTTCCCATCTTTTCGGATTACTTATCTACAATGAACATATATAACAATCTAGTATTAGCAACCAAACATCACAATTCAATTATTTGAATTCACCAAACTAGTGGTTAAGTAGTAAGCCTTAATTACACCATAAAGGGTGTCACTTTAACCCTCTTATACTCCAATTACATTCACATGCCATGCATATTCATACAACATCCTCCAATATCAAGTTTGGATTCATTTATCCTTCCAACCAATCCATTAAACCAAATTGAGCCATAGACATAAATAATCATCAATTCAATAGTATATCACCATATCCACCTTCCATAACTCAATTACCATATCCACCTTCCACAATTCAATACAACCAAATCCATCACCTTTTAATAACACCCAATACATATAATCCTCTATTACACATATACATATGAAAAAGAACAAAGGAAAATAATATTCATACCTTAGAATTCACCTCTTGATTATGCAATCCTGTTTGCACAAATAATAGGTGCCGTTCGAAGCTCTCGAGATGACAAACGCAATTATCAAATTACTTTGGAATTTCTACGGTTGAATCAAAAGTAATTTAAAGGTCAAATTTGGCTAGGGTTTGTTATTTTTCAATGATTGATGATGAAAATGAGTTCTTTAACTCATATACATGTATATATACACATATTCCCGTCCATAATATAATAGGAAATGACCAAAATTCCTTTAAAATTTAAATAATGTCAAATCTGTCCTTTGGTGGACTGTTTTAATAAGCTAAAGTAGATCGACTATAACTCTTTTCTTTGATATCGGATTTGGGTGAAATTGGTTTTGTTAGAACGATAATTCAAAGGGATTTCATTTCATATAAAGTAGGCAACCCAGTTTGTCCTGTATAAGGAGTTATGGTCATTTGAAGTTGACCCTAAAAATCTGTTTTGATAGGCTGAAGTAAAATGAGTATAACTCCTTACTCAGATGTTGGATTTGGATGAAACCAAGTGCATTGGAAAGAAGACTCAAATATCTTTATTTTAATAGGTTGAATCTCTCCCAGTTCATTATATTAAGGGAGTTATGATCGTTTGAAGTTCACCCAAAAATTCAGCTGGCCTCAGTAGTTTATGTGCAGGAAATTTTCCTGCACATTTACTATTCTCAAATATCCCGGCCACCGTTTTATAGTTTCGAACGTGCTCGATTATATCCGAAACCTATCCATTTTTGGAAATCTTTATATCATTGGAAATCTTATTCAATAACCTTCACATGGAACCATCGACAGGCAAATTCCTGTATAAATAAAATAAAAAATAATTCCATATAAATAAGACCAATACATGTACTTGAATACGCCAATACACGTACTTGAATACGGGGTGTTACATGAATAGTAGGTGACCATTAGACCCTTGTTGTGTGATGGTTCTATGAGCGCTGGGGATTATATAGATAATTGTATTTTGGTGGTTTGACTTAACCTGATTGGCATATCTTGTTGATTTCTTTTTATTTGTTTCTAAGGAAACTAAAATTTCTCTAAGTGCTACTTGTTTCATTAAGGGGTAGTATAGGTAAGAATGTATTAACTTGTACTTTGTTATATGGTTAGGTGTTCATATATGTCATCTTAGGTTGGCTAAATGACCTTGCCAGTGTACCATTATTTTTCTTTTGTGTACTGATACTGTACTTCCTCTTTCTTTTTTGAGTGCAACATATATTCTAGCGGCTCCTACAAGACCTCAATTATGATTCTAGCGTACGATTTGGATTCAAGGATGAGAAACGTCTTCTAGGCTACCTTGGATCCTTCTTGATATTGTAGTCCCTTGCTTTGGACTTATGCACTTTCTTATAGTTTTGGGGTTGCGTCCCCTTTTTGAAAATCTTTAGTAGTTTTGGTACATTGACTTTGGATCCTAGGGATGGGTGATTACTAAGTACAATGTTTCACATTCCTTTTTAGTTTTGTTTTAGACTTTGAATATCTTTTCAAACTATTTATGAAATAGTTCCTTTATTTTCTCTAAGTGTTGGTTCATGCTTTTGGGGTAATTGGTTCTCCCACTATAAAATGAGATGGGTGTCACTCACATCCAAATTGGGTCATGACAAAGTTGGTACTATATCCAAGGTTCATTGATCTCATTGTACGAAAATGGATCTAGTAAAATCTTGCAAAATGGTATAGAAACATATGTACTTTTCTTCGAGAGGCTATTACTTTTATCATTTTTTAAATTGATTCCAATTGATATATGGGGATCCAAATTGGTATATAATATTATGAATTATTTTTTCCAAGATAGTGACTACTAGGTTGGGTGGAATCGAGCAACAACCTCCACATCAATAGCTCTAGTTGTGGAGACACTTGTGAGGGTAAAGGGACCAGAAAGGGTATGAGAGGAAGTGGAAGAATGACTCCCTTTAGGGGTGGAGATCAAACAACTGCTAGTGTAATATTCCAAAACATCGTTATGCTATTTGGATGTAAAAGTTGCACCTAGACTCCCCTTAGCTAAAATTTAAGGAATTCAGGGCTAGTCTAGTTTTGCCAAAAATTTAGAGTGTGGTATTTTAATGAAATCTGGTATTTATATTAACAGTAATAGATGAGTTTGATATAACGGTTTGATAGCCAACGAGTATAGGAAGTTATAACAAGTCCCGACACCTGAAATAGAGTCATAGAACTCTGTTTATAGTGTTTATCCGAGAGGGGTTATTTGCATTATCAAGATTCATAGTATGTATCATAAAAAAAGGAAAACTAAGGAGGGGTGCTGAGTTTCTCACTTAAACCACAGTTGTAGAAAATTAATTATACAGTAGTACTGCAACAACAGTAACACACAATAAAAATGTCAGTTTTAAAATCCAAAAAATAATTTCATTTCTCATTTTTTGAAAAATTCAATAGGGCACTGGGAAGAGGCAATTTTTAGCGGGGATTCAAAGTTTTCATCTTTAGAGGTAAGTAGTTATAGTCAAGACTTAAATCTACCTGTTAACCTTAGGAAATCATTATAAAATAGATTAATAGTGGGTTTTAGGGGTGGAACCCTTGTTCATGATGAATCAATGGAAAGTGGTAAGAATGTAAATAAACCCACCATAGAAATTCTAGGGTATTAGAAAATACTAATGGGACTAGAATTATTACTTGATATGTTAATTTGAGTAATATTTATGAAGTTAAGACGATAAAGAATCCCAATGATGATGAAATATGGTAAGTTATGATTAAAATCAAGGATTTTAATTCCTAGTTTTTAATAGGGATGAATTATTGAAATATGTATATATTTGATAGTTGTATAGATCAAGAACGAGTTGAATGAGAACGAAAGAGAAAGGTGACACTGAGAAAAGGAGTTGAAGTGGGCTATGATTTTGTGTAGCACTTAGAGTTTCTTGGCTTTGTGCTTGTTTGTTATTTGAACATTTATAATTGTCTTCTAGCATGGTTTGAAATTTGATAACTGCATAGCATTTTCATCGTGTTATGATGAGATGTTGAGGTGATGACTCGGGTACCACACAGGTACTATGTAATATATTTTGATAATAGGTTGGGTACCGCATTGGTATAATATAATATGATATGACATGGATCAAGTACCATGCCGGTACATTATAATGTAATGGGGAGGATGAGAATGATAAGATATGATGCACACATCTTACATATATTCACTCATTGACATGCATTGGTCGTCATTTGATGAATATTAAATATAAGTGAGGACAATTGATTGGTGAAATTATATGAATTTTGTTACGATTACTTTTTTACTTCTTTGACTTACTTATTGTTATATTGTTAAGTTAGTCGACCTATAATGCTTACTAGTACTTGTTGATGCACTGATGCAACCTGTACTCTTCTTTTTGTTGAGTGTAGAACATATTTCAGTAGTTGACACACGACCTCAGCTCTAGATAGTGATTCAGTTCTAATTTTAAGGGTGAGCACCATGTCCAAGTAACCTTCAAATCTTCTATGATGTTATGTCCTTTGATTTGGGACTAAGATAATTTCCCTTTTTATTATGTTTTTGGATATTTGTATTAGATTTTGATTTAGTTGTTCTTTTTAGATGTACTTGTATGGGTAGTTTAGGTCCTGGGGATTGTAATAAATAGAGATTTCTGCACTCTATTTGTTCTTATGGATGATAACATTATTGACTAAGATGATTAGGTAAATAAAACCCTTTTGAACTAATTTAACACATGTTAAATTACATGTGAAACCCACCATTGGATTGGATGGGTGTCAATCATGACCGGTTGAGTCATAGAAACTAGCTAGTATTGTCAAAGGTCAGTGCGACCTCCTCCACCCCAGGATCATTTAGAGGAAATAAAACTAGTAGAGGAGCAGAGATTAGAGCTAGAGGTTGCAGCACTAGCTGGGGTTGTAGTCTTACCCCCTATGTATGCAGAGATAATTTAGCGGGTGTTAGCTTTTTTAAATAAAATAGCTTGAAATGGGGCTATTACACCGGCTGTTTAGGTACCAAGTACTTATCTACTACTGTTATGGCTCATAAGATGACTGAGGCTTTAAGGACAGATGTTTTCCTATATTCGATTTTCGGTTCTGTGATGAATAGTTTGGAACATGAGCTGCAGACCAAGTTTCTAAAGATGAAACCTCCATCATCCCATGGTACTGAGTTTGAGGATGTTTTAGTTCATTATTGATTATTATGAGTGGTTATATAATTTGGGCATTATGCAGCAGCATGGGGTTATGTTTTTGACCTTTCAATTAGAAAATAATACAAAATAATTATGGAGGCAATATGTTGAATATCAGTTACCGACCTTACCTCCAATGACTTGGGAATAATTTCATGCTTTATTCTTGGACAAATATGTTACTTACGCCCTCTATGATTGATAAAAGAATGAGTTTGCCTTGGAACTAGGCGACATGTTAGTTGTAAACTATGAGACAATGTTCCATGCCCTATCTCGCTATGATACTCAGTTTTTGACTATAGAAAAGGAGAGGGTTCAACCTTTATTTAAAGAATTGAATTAAGATCTTTAGGTTGTTTTCTATTCATATGAATTCTATGGGGAAAGAATTTAATGAGGTTTCAGATAATGTGAAAATGTTGGAATGGGTAATGCAAGCTAGTCAAGATATGATATTAGTTAAGAAGTCCTGCAATGTTGGGGATTTCAGTGGGTCTTAATTCAAGGGAAAAAGTCAGTTGCCCTACCTAACCTACCCTATTTGTTAGCATTGGCAGCTTTTACTATGGGTTCAGCTGAGACCTCTTCTAAGCCACAGGTTATGAGGAGCCTAGGGGCTTCTTGCTCTTCTACCAATTGACCTTCTTTTGAGTGGAGATGTTATTACTATAAATTATGGTGTTGTTTGTAATTTTAAGAGGGAATGTACTTTGAGATAGGAAATTAGATATATGCAACAATAGACTTGGGACCTAGTTCTAGTAGGTAGATGAAGAGGAAGTAACGACACGGGTCGTCCACAGGGTAGATAGGGAAATTAGCTAGGTGGTTAAGGTGGTTGAGGAAATAATAATGTAGAAGGAGAAGCACAACCATCTAGGGAGTTATCCTAGATTGATGATTGGGCTCACTGTAATGCCTTCTTAGAAAATATTAATATTAATGCTTTCAACGCAATTGTCATAGGTACCATTTTAGTTTGTGATAGGATGGATTATGTTTCATTTGATCCAGTGCCTACCTAGTCTTATATATCTGTCAAGTTTGCTGGGTCTGAAGTTGGTTTGTCATATACTTGATTGTCCTGTATATGTATGTACTCTGGGTTGGGGAGTCTATGGTAGTAACCCATATTTTTCATTCTTTATCTATGTTGTTTGTAAATTTTTAGACTTGGGTAGCAATAATTTTTATGGATATGTTGGTGTAATCCCCCGAAAAAAATTTTTGTTGAAATTTTGTGCATAAATGTATCGGGTAACTATCTTTGAGAATGACTTATAATTTTTCTGTATGTCATTTCTTGGATTTCGACCCAGCATTGTGTAGATAATTGAATAAGCTTTCTAACGATATATGGATCACCCCAAACGGACACTCGAGCGATGAGTTACAACTACTCCGATCAAACTACGACCATTCTGATGGAACTATGAACAGTAAAATGTGCAGGAAAAAAATACTGTAGCCAGGCGATTTTTTTTGGTTAACTACAAACGATCATAACTCCTTGTAAATAATGAATTGTGTGAGCTGCTATATATCAACGGAAAGCCCTGATAGTCTTCTTTCCAATGAAATTGGTTTCATCCAATTTGAACATCGAAATAAAAAGTTATGGCCAATTTACTTTAGCCTAACGGATAGATCACTGAAGGGCAGATTTGACATTAATTGATTTTTAAAGGTATTTTGGTCATTTCCCATTATGGTAACCCTCTATATATACCCCCTCTGAGCTGAGAATTGTCATTCATTTTCTCTTATTTCTATTATATCTCTCCCTCAAAATATATATATATATATATATATATAGAGAGAGAGAGAGAGAGAGAGAGAAGAAGAGGAGTTAGGGTTAGGGTTCCAATTGGGGGAAAATTGATTCAAGGCTTTGCTTCACGAATTGCTTTCGTCAATCTCTTCGGCTATGAAATCTAAGGTATGCAAGTGTTTATCTATGGGCTCCTTTCGTCCATAGAGCCCACAAATTCTTTTTCAAAGGCTCAAGATACATGTGTACATATATATATGTGTGTGTGTGATTATACTTTCTAAATTTTCATTGTGTATGTGTGTAGTATTCACATGATGGTTTAGATATTTGTGTGGGATGATTATGTGTGTTGGTTGAAGTATATATGTGTAGTATTTGTGTGATGGTTGGTGATTATGTTGTTGAAGTTGATGATATCCAAGAAGGGATCTTTGTATGTTTGTGGAAACTATGGTGGTGTGTGATGCATAAATATATGAAATGAGTGATTGAATACTTGTAATCTTACTGAATTCACCTATGCCTAAGAAGTGCATGTAAGGTGTTTGTGAAAATACCTAAGAGACTAGAGATTTTGTTTTTATAACATAATAGGTCAAAAATTAATTGATTATGAATATATGATGATTTAAATTGTTAAGCCTTGATTTATACTATTATTCCATTATTTCCTTATTATGAATTGATAATTGTTATTGGGAATTATATATCCCTACTATTGATTGATATGTCAAATATTTTCTAAATGTGAGTTGGATTGTGAATTGAGAAATGTGGATGTTGAAGTTGAAGGATGATGGTGTTGTGGTGCATGAAATTGAGCGTTAAACCTATGCCTTAAATGGTGCATATAAGATGATAGCTAAAATGCCTATGTGAAGAAGAATTTAAGTATTTGACATGTTTGTTATCCAAATTATGATTTCATGCCATATCCATATGCTTAACTTATGTCTACCATATGTTTGACAAAATATTTAAGAGAATAGGAAACTATGCCTTGTGGTTCATTAGGTCTTAAAAGATAAATTCATGCTTTGTTCCTATGGATATTTGATTTCTTTGAATTTGTGGTGCGTTGTGGGTGTATGATGGAATGCCATGATGAATTGTTGAGGTAACTATGATGATTGTGCGTAGTATTTGTTGTGGACCCAAAGCATGCTCCCCACGTGTTCGATTGGATGCTTATATGGAGCAATGAGGCCATTTGATTTGCTAAGTGTGAATTCCTCAATTATGTGTTGCGTATGATGGCTTATGGGCATGTTGTGTATGAGTTATCTATCTTGTTTTACTTTATGCTATTGTGTGTTGGGGGTAGTATGCCCGAAAAAGTCTGCTGGTCTAGAGCCGAGTCAGTTTCACGGTTATCTCAATCGAGCTATGAACAATGAACTCCCGGTTAGTTTCAAAACTTGGGGAAAATTCAGTAATCTCGAAAATCATTCTTTATCAAATAATTGGGCCATGAAGCTCTGAAATCTTACATATCAATTCACTCCGTTACAGACCTCTGTACATTTTGTGAGATAGTAAGCTTATCTTAAAAGTAAGTGGCAATTAAAAATACTCCGTCAGAGAACAGAATCAAGCGAACTCTGTCATATTGATAAAGTATCATAATGTGAGAACAGATTCAGTTCAGTTGAGTACAGTTAAGAACCGGTTAAATGTCTTTCAGTTGGGAGTAGGATTCAGCACCGAGCGAGCTAAGGATGGGAACATTCCTGCGAGTAGAGGGTTTGATTCCTGGTAGAAATCCTTATGCTCCAGAACTACATTGCCAACATAGGTTGAGACATCTATCCTGCGAGTAGAGGGTTAGATGAGGTTGTTGTCTTACGAGTAGAGGTCCCACCGTTCTAGTTTGAGGTCCTGATAGTAGAGGGTCCTATGCAGTTATCTTTACTGGTGGCGCGGTATTAATACCCTTCCAACTGGGGTACAGGTTGGATCCCATTTGTGGTAAGTGGGGCATGTCGGTTAAATGATCACTCCCACAGTTTCAGTAACAGTCTCAGAAAAGAACTCAGTTAATGTGCAGAAGTTGAGGCTGTCAGATACAGGCCTCCCAATATTGCTATCATCATCATTGAGTAGAGAGACTTCCTAAAAGATGAGGGTTACTCTCGAACTTATTTACCTATTATCATTATCGTTGAGTATAGAGACTTCCTTCTAGATAAGGGTTGATCTCATATTCAGTTGTTCAGTGTTCTAGAGACTTCCTGCTAGATGAGGATTGATCTCAGATTCAATTGTTGAGTGTTCTTGAGTTGGAGAATTTGAATATCAAATATCAGTAATATCAGTTATCCGATTTCTCAATATGGATAAGTACAGATGTCAGCTCTAGTAGCTTCAGATACTCAATATCTTATTGTCAGTATTATTATTTTTGGGTGTTAGCATTCAAAATGTAACATTCGGTGTCATGATGATTTCAGTTGTATTTTATGCGTCCATGTGTGTATGTTGATCAGACATGTTTCAAAATTGGTAACTGCAGAGTTTCTTTATATGTTTATTCCAGCGAATACATATTATTCAGATTGTTATGTTTATGCATAAGCCTTATATTTTACCTTACCCTGTCCTTGCATACTCGGTACGTTCTTTGTACTAACGCATTCGTGCTATGGTGCTTTCCCTACCGTAGGTTCAGAAGAGCGAGATTCAGAGTATATTTAGCTGTCAGATCTTATAGCAGTGGGTGCAGCAGTGAGCTCTCATCATCCGAGGATATTCTATTTCAGTGTATTGGTGATTTTAGTAGACGGAGTTAGTTGGGGAATTATCCCTTCAACTCCACAGTTCAGACAGTGTAGAGTCTTTTTAGAAAGATGTATTGATATTTAGTTTTCAGTACTATATATTTAGATGTTTGAACCTTATGGCCAGATTTAGCCAGTTTTTGCTTTTATCGTATTATATTTTGCAGTTAACAGATACGGATATCAGTGAAGGGTTAGCTTGTGGTCCCTCGGGGTCACGAGGACCGTGTGGCATTCCGGTTCATGAGAACCTGGGCGTTACAAACTTGGTATCAGAGCCTAAGGTTCAACAGTGTCCTAGGGAGTCTGAAAAGCCGCATCTAGTAGAGTCTTATTCAAGAGTGTGTTGCGCACCACATTCATGTACGAGAGGCTATGGGATATTTTGAAGAGTTTCCGTTTGTTTATGATCCAAATCGTGTTATAGCAATATTTTCCAAGAGAGTTATGTAGACTCTTGTAATGATCTACTTATGTCAGAGTTACATTACTCTTAAGGTAACAGAAGTAGTGAAGCCAAAGTCTTTTAGATAGAACTTTCTCTAACGGTCCCCGCAGATAATTTTGAGACAGTGTTCTCTAAAGTGAGCAGAGTATGCCTTATGGGGTTAGCTGTTTATCTGGTGAATGAATAGGCTTGAAATTATATATTTAAGAATCTAAGTGTGGAAGTTGGGAATTATATGTGTGTGTGGAGAAGTATGAGTTTAAGAGATGTGATATTTGAAGGATAGAATGAGAATAGTATGTTTATTAAAGATTTATGGATATTCATGTTATGTTTTAGAAGCTAAGCTTGAATCTTTGAAGAATGTAAGTTTGTGGACTCCAAACTAAGTATTAAGATGTGAGTGTGGTATTAGTAGCCTATGAAGAAATCGAAGCAGATAATGTGTTTAGTGAGACAAGTAGGTGTTGAAAAGAGTGTATGTATATGATGATGATTGTAGAGACTAAGGAAAGATAAGACTTGTATTCCAAAAAGTAGCATTGGTATTGAATTTATGTTTTCAGGTGTAGTCTTTCTGGATGAATTAAGTTATCATTTTGCTCACTGTTGTGCCTCAAAATCTAGAGTACATTGGTTGTAGTTTATTTTGGGGTTTAGCCAAGTGTTCAAAAGTGTCTGACGATGACTTAAATCAGAGAGGAGGATGATAGAGAAAGTGACAAGTCAGACCCTCAGAATCTGGTAGTGGTGCCAGTAGGTATGGAAAAGAAGTAAAGGGAGACAGTTCCCAACCCATTCTTATTTCATTGAAATATGTCTAGAGGGACCTTGGGTCCCAAGGGGTAGATACCCCATAATTTTATAATAATTGCATGTTCATGCTCTTTCTATGATGTTAACCTCATCGTTCGTTGCATTTCTAGTTATGCTTTTGAGAATTTGGTATATTAGGTATATTCTTATTTAATATGCATGTTCAATAGAAAGGAACTCGAATTGTGGGAATATTTGAACATGTATTGAAGATATTGGTTGGGTTATGATTCTGTGCATCTGAGATGCATGTGTATTGTGAAAATTTACCCATGAGTGGGTTGTTGAATGTTTTATACGATAGATGTGCATGACTAGTGAAAGTACACAGAGTATTGGTTGTTTCAGTTGTCTGGTTATGTTTTGAGATGTGTTGCTATCTTGAATAAACCCAGTCGATTAGTGTTCTTGATCTGGCCTTCACATTCGAGGATAAATTTTTTCAAGGGGGAGATGATGTAATACCCCAAAAAAATTTTCGTTGAAATTTTGTGCGTAAATGTGTCAGGATCCTATCTTCAAGAATGACTTATAATTTTTCTATGTTTCATTTCTTGGATTTTAACCCACCATTGTGTAGATCATCTAATAAGCTTTCTAACAATATGTGGATCACCCAAAACGGATACTCGAGCGATGAGTTACGACCATTTCGATCAAACTACGACCATTTCGATCGAACTGTGAACAGTAAAATATGCAGGAAAAAAATACTCCAGCCAGGCGATTTTTTTTGGTCAACTTCAAATGATCATAACTCCTTGTACATAATGAACTGTGTGAGCTGCTACATATCAACGGAAAGCCCTGAGAGTATTCTTTCCAATGAAATTGGTTTATCCAATTTGGACGTTGGAGTAAAAAGTTATGGTCAGTTTACTTCAGCCTATCGGATAGATCACTGAAGGGCAGATTTGACATTAATTGATTTTTAAAGGTATTTTGGACATTTCCCATTATGGTAGCCCTCTATATATACCCCCTTTGAGCTGAGAATTGTCATTCATTTTCTCTCATTTCTCTTATATCTCTCTCTCAAAATATATGCATATATATATATATATATACATATATATGTATATATATATATATATATATATATAGAAGAAGAGGAGTTAGGGTTAGGGTTCAAACTGGGGGAAAATTGATTCAAGGCTTCGCTTCGCGAATTACTTCCATCAATCTCTTCGGCTACGAAATCTAAGCTATGCAAGTGTTTATCTATGGTCTCCTTTTGTCCATAGAGACCACAAATCCTTTTTCAACGGCTCAAGATACATGTGTGTGTGTATATATATATATATATATATGATCATACTTTCTAAATTTTCATTGTGTATGTGTGTAGTATTCACATAATGATTGAGATATATTTGTGGGATGATTATGTGTGTTGGTTGAAGTATATGTGTGTAGTATTTGTGTGATGGTTGGTGATTATGTTGTTGAAGTTGATGATATCCAAGAAGGGATCTTTGAATGTTTATGGAAACTATGGTGGTGTGTGATGTATAAATATATGAAATGGGTGATTGAATACTTGTAATCTTAATGAATCCACCTATGCCTAAGAAGTGCATGTAAGGTGTTTGTGAAAATACCTAAGAGACTAGAGATTTTGTTTTTATAACATAATAGGTCCAAAATTAATTGATTATGAATATATGATGATTTAAATTGTTAAGCCTTGATTTATACTATTATTCCATTATTTCCTTGCTTTGACTTGATAATTGTTATTGGGAATTATATATCCCTACTATTGATTGATAAGTCAAATATTTTCTAAATGTGAGTTGAATTGTGAATTTAGAAATGTGGATGTTGAAGTTGAAGGATGATGGTGTTGTGGTGCATGAAATTGATCATTAAACTTATGCCCTAAATGGTGCATGTAAGATGATTGCTAAAATGCTATGTGAAGAAGAATTTAAGTATTTGACATGTTTGTTATCCAAATTATGATTTCATGCCATATCCATATGCTTAACTTATGTCTACCATATGTTTGACAAAATATTTAAGAGAATAGGAAACTATGCATTGTGGTTCATTAGGTCTTAAAAGATAAATTCATGCTTTGTTCCTATGGATAGTTGATTTCGTTGAATTTGTGGTGCGTTGTCGGTGTATGATGGAATGCCATGATGAATTTTTGAGGTAACTATGATATTTGTGCATAGTATTTGCTGTGGACCCAAAGCATGCTCCCCACGTGTTCGATTGGATGCTTATATGGAGAAATGAGGCCATTTGATTTTCTAAGTGTGAAGTCCTCAATTATGTGTTCCGTATGATGGCCTATGGGCGTGTTGAGTATGAGTTATATATCTTGTTTTACTTTATGCTATTGTGCGCTGGGGGTACGTATGCCCAAAATAGTCTGCTGGTCTAGAGCCGAGTCAGTTTCACGGTAATCTCAATCGAGGGATGAACAATAAAATTTCGGTTAGTTTCAAAACTTGGGGAAAACTCAATAATCTCAGAAATCATTCTTTATCGAATAATCGGGCCATGAAGCTCTGAAATCTTACATATCAATTCACTCCTTTACAGACCTCTGTATATTTTGTGAGATAGTAAGCTTATCTTAAAAGTAAGTTGTAATTAGAAATACTTCATCAGAGAACGGAATCAAGCAAAATCTGTCATATTGATAAAGTATCATAATGTGAGAACAAATTCAGTTCAGTTGAGTACAGTTAAGAACCGATTAAATGTCTTTCAGTTGGGAGTAGGATTCAGCACCGGGCGATCTAAGGAAGGGAACATTCCTGCAAGTAGAGGGTTTAATTCCTGGTAGCAATCCTTATGCTCCAGAACTACGTCGCCAGCGTAGGTTGAGACATCTATTCTGTGAGTAGAGGGTTAGATGAGGTGGTTGTCCTACGAGTAGATGGTCCCACTGTTCTTTTTTGAGGTCCTGATAGTAGAGGGTCCTAGGCAGTTATCTTTACTAGTGGCGCGGTATTGACACCCTTCCAGCTGGGGTATAGGTTGGATCCCACTTGTGGTAAGTGGGGCATGTCAGTTAAATGATCACTCCCATAGTTTCAGTAACAATCTCAAAAAAGAACTCAGTTAATGTGCAGAAGTTGAGGCTGTTAGATACAGGCTTCCCAGTATTGCTATCATTATCATTGAGTAGAGAGACTTCCTGCGAGATGAGGGTTGCTCTCGAACTTATTTACCCATTATCATTATTTTTGAGTATACAGACTTCCTGCTAGATGAGGGTTGATCTCAGATTCAGTTGTTCAGTGTTCTAGAGACTTCCTACTAGATGAGGGTTGATGTCAGAGTTAGTTGTTCAGTGTTCCAGAGTTGGTGAATTTGAATATCAAATATCAGTAATATCAATTATCCGATTTCTCAGTATGGATAAGTACAGATGTCATCTCTAGAAGCTTCAGATACTCAATATCTTATTGTCAGTATTATTATTTTTGGGTGTCAGCGTTCAAAATGTAACATTCGGTGTCATGATGATTTCAGTTGTACTATATGCATCCATCTGTGTATTGTTGATCAGACATGTTTCAAAATTGATAACTGCAGAGTTTCTATATATGTTTATTCCAGCGAATACATATTATTCATATTGTTATGTTTATGCATAAGCCTTATATTTTACCTTACCCTATCCTTGCATACTCGGTACGTTCTTTGTACTGACGCATTCGCGCTATGGTGCTTTCTCCACCGTAGGTTCAGAAGAGGGAGATTCAGAGTATATTTAGCTGTCAGATCTTGTAGCAGTGGGTGCAGCAGTGAGTCCTCATCATCCAAGGATATTTTATTTTAGTGTTTTGGTGATTTTAGTAGACGGAGTTAGTTGGGGAATTTTCCCTTCAACTCCACAGTTCAGACAGTGTAGAGGATTTTCAGACAGATGTATTGATATTTAGTTTTCAATACTGTATATTTAGATGTTTGAACCTTATGGCCAAATTTAACCAGTTTCTGCATTTATCGTATTATATTATGCAGTGAACAGATATGGATATCAGTGAAGGGTTAGCTTGTGGTCCCTCGGGGTCACGAGCATCGTGTGGCATTCCGATTCATGGGAATCAGGGCGGTACAGTTAGATTTTGATATATTATGGATTTTGTACCTATTTCTATATCAGGATGTCTTAAATTGTAATGCTATGGTAGTGACGTTAGCTATGCCTGAGATGGATGAACTAGAGTGGGAGGGGGTGTATAAGGCCAAATCGGTGAAAATTATATGATTTGTCTAGGCTAGGAAGTTAGTTCTCATTGCTTTTAGCTCACCTTTGGGATGCGAGTATGGGGTATCCTAAGATAGAGTCAGTTTTGATGGAATCTGAATTTTAGAAAGTGTTTCCTTCATATTTACTGAGTATGCCTACATATAGGGACATTGATTTTTTCATTGACCTAGAGCCGAGACCTCTCTCTATTTTTATTTCTCCCTATCGAATGGATCCACTAGAGTTGTAAGAACTCAAAACTCAATTGTAGGAGCTACTTGGTAAAGGGTTTATTCATCCTAGTGCTTTACCTTGGGGTGCCCCAGTCCAGTTTGTTAAGAAAAAAATGGTAGCATGAGGTTGTATAATGATTATAGAAAGATAAATAAATTTACTGTTGAGAATAAATATTATTTGCCTCACATGGACCGTTTGTTTGACTAGTTAAGGGCGTAACAATATTCTCCAAAATAGACATATGATTAGTTTATCATTAGCTGAATATTAGGTCTGTGGATATACCAAATAAAATATTTAGAACTTTGTATGGCCATTATGAGTTACTGGTGATCTTCTTTGGGTTGATCAATGCATCAACAACTTTTACGTGCTTGACGAATGGTATCTTTAAGTCATTTTTGGATTCTTTTGGTATCTGTTTATTAATGACATTTTAGTTTACTCCAAGACTAAGGAGGTTTACTCCAAGACTAAGGAGGAGCATGCAGGTCATCCTCACATTGTGTTAGGGATTCTCAAATAGAAGTAGTTGCATGCCAATTTTTCAAAGTGTGAATTTTATTTGTCTTTAGTTTCTTTTTAGGGTATTTTGTTTTAGAAAAAAAGGATATGGTGGTTAATTCCTAGATGATTGAGGCAATTAAGAGTTGTGTTAGGCCTAGCTTAGTGACCGAGGTAAGAAGTTTTGTGGGTCTTGCCATCTACTATTATTGGTTGTCAAGAACTTTGCTTTTATAGCAATGTACTTGACAAGGTTAACTCAAAAGAAAGTACCTTTTGTATGGTCGAATGATTATGAGGAGATCTTTTAAAAGCTCAAGATACTATTGACCACAACTCCTACTTTCTCTACTGGTAGAAGGTAAGGTTTTATATTGTTTTGTGATGCATCGCGATTGAGATTGGGTATTGTGTTAATGTAGAATAGGTATGTCATTTCTATGCTTTGAGACAATTAAAGTCTCATAAAATGAACCACCCAATCCATGATTTGAAACTGGCAGTGGTAGTTTTTGCATAGATTATCATTATGGTGTCAAATGTGAGATGTTTATAGACTATCATATCTTGAAGCACATGTTTATCCTAAGATATTTGAATCTAAGGCAGCAGAGGTGGATGGAATTGTTAAAAGACTATGATGTGACTATTTAGTATCATCCGAGAAAGGCCAATATGGTGGAAGATGCATTGATCTAGAAGGATGTAAATATGTTTAATTTGTCTTTTTTGATGGTGTTCAAGTGACATTTGACTAGAGAGTTTCAAACTTTAGCATCACAGTGCATGCAATTAGGTGCTTCAGAAGGGGCGGAATATTGGATAATGTTAAGGTTAACTCAAAATTTCTAGACTAGATTAAGGCCTAAAGTTTGAAGATCAGATATTGGATACAATTCAAAATAACATAGTACATAGAGTGGTGGAGGATACCACTCTTGACGAGGGTAGGATGCTGTAGTTTAAGGAAAGGATATATGTTCCTCAGGTTGGTGACTTTCTTTTGAAGTATGAACTTTAAAGGCTTGTGGGGTAGCTTAGAGAATGCCTGTACCTGAATGGAAATGGGAGAATATTGATATGAATTTCATGGTGGGTGTTCCTTAGACCTTGGGGAAATATGCTTCCTTTTGGGTTACTGTGGATAGATTAACAAAATTATGTCACTTCCTATTGGTTTGGGTGGACCACAACTCTAAGTATCTAGCTAAAATCTACATCAAGGAGATAGTGAGGCTTCATGGGGTTTCGCTTACTATTATTTTTGATAGATATACGACTTATACTTTTAAGTTTTAGGATAGGTTGCACGATGTGTTGGGCACCAAGATCACGTTTAGCATTAGCTTTCATCCTCAAACTAAAGAGCAGTTGGAGAGGACAATACAGGTGTTAGAGGACGTATGGAGAGCTTGTGTGATTTATTTTAGTGCTTATTAGGACTTGTTACTATCATTTTATGAGTTTCCATACAATAACAATTATCACTCTAGCATCGATATGGTATTATTTGAGGCACTCTATGAAATAAGGTATAGGTTACCTATTGAGCGGTTTAAGACTAGAGATGTGAAACCTTTGGGCACTAACTTAGTGAAAAAGGCTCAAGAAAAGGTAAGGTTCATTCAAACCAATTCATTGGTTTTCCAAAGTAGATAGAAAGAGTATAAGGATCATACGTTAAGAGATGCGACTTTCAAGGTTTGTAAACAAGTGTTGCTCAAAGTGTCTCCTATGAAGGGAGTCATGAGGTTTGGTAAGAAGGAAAAGCTCAGCCCTTGGTATATTGGCCCTCTTTGAGGTTCTTGATGATAAGGGTCTGGTTGCATATAGTGTAGTATTACCACCAAGGTATAGATTAGCGTTGACACCGCGGTTGTCGAAAGTCATATGATGTTTCATGTATCTATACCCAAATGATATCATAAGTATAGAGATTACATTATTCAGTGGGTCTCGATTTTATTAGAAAAGGATTTGAGTTATGAGGAGGAACAATTGGCGATTATAGATAGGGATGTACGAAAGTTGAGGATGAAGCAATTTTATTCAGTCAAGGTTCAATGGAAATATCATCCTGTTGAATAAGCCACTTGAGAAATCAAAAAATACATGAGAGACAAGTACCCTCTGGTTGAGGAGGTAAGTACTTTCTTCTATCCTTATTTTAACCTATTTTTTATTATTTGATCATTCAAATATAAATAATTAGTAAATTGGTATCTAATGAAACAATCCTTTTGGTTGTTATGGGTAAGTCTCTTATTAAAATTTTGGGTTAAGATTTTCCCATAGTTTGTAGTTATAATTTTTAGGCTAGGCTACTCTCAAATAAAATTTGAGCAAGGTTTCATCTAGGGTAATTTAGGAATGGATTGCTAAATGTTATAGCGTTCATCTTGATTTATGGTTAGCTAGGATGTTAAGAAACCCATACAACTTTTTTGAATCGAATTCGGGTAAGTAGAACTCCCAAAATTGATCTTGATGTAAAGGGGGTTGTTCGTGATATCTTAAATTTAAGGCGTTTTGTAAAAAAAGGGGAATTTTGGAGAAAATTGGACTTTTCATTTGTATCATTATAGCAACCTGCTCAAAACTGGATTAATTCCCGCTATAGCGATTGGTCACTACGGTCAAGGGCCACTATAGCAACTATGTCATTATAGCGATGTCGCTATAGCGTGCTAAATCACTGTCTTATTCCAAACTAACCCAGAATGGTTTATTCTTCGAACAAGCATTTTGGGGCTTCATCAGTGGCAATTTGGACGAAAATACTTGGTAGTTCATTATTCTTCTTTGTTATGATAGGAAATACATCCCCATGTATTGGTTTAGGTTAAGGCTTGTTTTTGTTGGTTTTCTGGTGTGGGAGTAATTTAGGTATGAGAAAATTGGATTTTACTTATTGATCATTGAATTACCCTTTCATGTTGTTAATTCACTAAATTATTCATGAAATTGGTAGTTTTACGTGAATTATGGTAGAAAAGCCCTAGAATAGGGATGAAACGATCATGAACTCATCCTTAGGGGTTAGGAATGAGTTATAATCCCCACAGTGGTAGGTTATTGCATTGATTATGTATTTTGTATGTATTTTTGGTCAGAAATCAAGCAAAAATTGCATGACAAAATAAGGCTCAGGCTTAGTTAAGTTGTGCAAGCTTGAATTAAGGTAAGTGATGGTTATGTTGTTTAATCCAATTTGTGTTATATAGGCATGTTAACTATTTCTTAGTATTACTTATTGATGCATGTTATTCAAGTATGATCATATTTCACTAAACTTGTATGTAAAGCTTATGGATATTACAAGTTTTGGTTGCTATCTTTGCGTTATGTGAATGTCCTTATATTTCATTGTTGATTGAGAAATGTTCTGGTATTAGGACATTTTTACGAGATATTGGTAAAATAAAGCTGGCAGACACTTGTGTCTGGAATTTAGTACATGGACAGAACTTGTTCCTTGAAGATCATGACTAGTGGCTATCATAAGACCCTTGGCGTGTATGTACAAGGTACAGGTGAGTTTGGCGGTTTCATGAGCGAACCGGGTATTATATACATCATTGTATTTTTGTGTTTTGACTAGACTTGACTGGCATATCTTCTTGACATCTTTTAATTTGTTGCTAAGGTTACTTAATTGATCTTAGTGCTACTTGTTGTATTTATAGGTAGTAGGTGAGCATGTATTAACTTGTTGTATCTTTTAATTTGTTGCTAAGGTTACTTAATTGATTTAAGTGCTACTTGTTGTATTTATAGGTAGTAGGTGAGCATGTATTAACTTGTTGTACTGAGTTATGATTAAGTGTTCATATATCTCATCTTGAATTAGCCAAATAACCTTATCAGGCACTGTTGTTTTATTTTGCGTACTGATACAAAACCTGCTCTTATTTTTATTGAGTGCATCGCATATTCCAACAACTCCCACAAGACCTTAATTTTGATTCTAGCATGTGATTCTGATTCAAGGGTAAGAAATATCTCCTAGGTTACCATGGATCCTTCTTGATATTATAGTTCCTTACTTTGGACTTATGCACTTTCTTTTAGTTTTGGGTTGCATCCCCTTCTTTATAATCTTTAGTAGTTTTGGTACATTGACTTTTGTTTCCTAGGGATGGGGATTACTAAGTACAATGTTCCACATTCCTTTTAGTTTTGTTTTTGGACTTTGAATATCCTTTCGAACTATTTATGGGATAGTTCCTTTAGTTCCTCTAAGTATTGGTTCGTGTTTGGGGGAGGGGAAAGGGGGGAATTAGTTCTCCCACTGGAGAATGGGGTGGGTGCCACTCTCATCCTAATTGGATCATGACAACACTCTACTACTGATAAAGACTTTAGCTTGTATGCTAATGAAGACATTATCATATAGATCAACAAAGGAGATGGGCCTTCTTGTATACGTTAAGAAATATAAGACAAATCTTCTACTAATATACAGACATTGTGACATAAAATTAGGAATGAAATCATTGAGTGTTTTTGTGGTGTATGAAGAACTACTTATTTTTGTGGTGAATTTATCCACTTGTAGTGATTTCATTTATGAAATATTTTTTAATTTCATTTAATTTGATGCATTTAAGTATGTTTAAATTACAACAGTAATATTATATTAATATTTAATATTTTTCAATGCATCTCCATATATAAATATTAATTAAACATTTAATAATCATATTTTAATTAAATAAAAATAAAAAATTAATAAAAAAATATTACAATAGATATTTAGAATAAATTCTCTGTATAAAATGATTTTAATAGTAAAAGTCCTTTTATACATGTCATTTTTAGTCATTTATCTTTCAAAAGCACTTTTTGAAAAATATTAACCAAATACAATGTGTTTATAGAAAATATTTTTCAAGTGAATTTGCCAAACACAAATTATTTTTTTCAAAAGCACTTTTCTAAAAAGTTATTTTATAAAAGTGCATATCAAATAAGTAGTTTTCAAAAAACAATCTGAAACAGGATCTTACTCAAGCACTGCTAAGGAACTATGGATGAGTTTAGAACACGTGTTTGGTCTATTAAATTATGCAAAACTTTATCATCTACAAAAAGAGATTAGTAGGATGGTACAAGGCACTAATAAAATTGCAGGATACTTCAGAAAATTGAAGAAATTATTGGATGAGTGGGTTCCCCTTAATTCTAATATCAAATGTAATTTTTTGTGTGTGTGAAGGAAAGCAAATAATGAAGAAGTTCTTGCAAGATGAAGGACTCATTCAATTTATTATAGGCCTCAATGACACATGAATAGGCTAGGGTTAACCTTTTTGATAATTAACCCCTTGCTTGATCTGAATCTTGCATACTCTTTGACTTTACAACATGAGAATTAGAGAGAGACCTACCTGAGTCCACTCATTTCTTCTGATTCCTCTTCTTTTATGGCTAGAAACATGAGCATCTATGGATGAGAAAAATAAACTCAAAGAGTTCCTTCACAAGGTATTGGTAGTTTACATCCCAGAGTTAATCATTCTCAACAAACTTAAAGGTTTCCTAAGCAGAATCAAAATTTCAAAGGAGCGAAAGTAAAAGACAAACCAAATGTGACTTGCACTTGTTATTGCAAGACATGACATGAAAAACTTGACTATTTTAGATTGATAGGTTCCCAGAGGATTTTTAATTTACAAACAATAAGGGCATTCAGGGTCCAATCAATAGAAATAGAGCAATGAAAAGGGAGGATAATGAGGCAAGAAACAGAAAGTATCCAGATCCAAACACTATCAACCAGTCTTACAACAAGGAATAATACAAATAATTTGTTCAAATAGTTAAAACAAATGAGAATGGAAGAAATTAAAAATATCAGTAGGGATCTAAAATAAATGCAAATGATGTGGTTAGTACTATTCTCATATATCTTAGTTCATTTTTTCAGTTATTAATTCTAACACTTGAATCATAGACTCAGGTGCCTCAGAAGATATGTACTTTAATCCAAATTCTTTTAGTTCATTATCACCTCTTATAGTCCCTTTAAACATTAATCTTACTTATTATCAGACTATTATAGTTACTCATATAGATAGTGTTACCATATTTTCCAATCCTATCTTGAAGAATGTCCTTTATATTCACAGTTTCAGATTCAATCTTATGTCAGTTCATAAGTTTTGCATTTATGTGATGATCTGTAGTATGAAATCTTGCTTTTTATATGTTTTGACTATTTTTTCTTCCCCATAATTTCTACATATTGATTTTAGGGTATGGGATAATTGGAATGGCTCCTAATGTGATATAGAGTGATTTGGTAGAGTTTGAGATTTTAGAGGCTTTAAAAGTTTCATAGTTGACTTTGATCAACACTTGATATTTTGTGTACTAGATAATGATCTGGATAGTTCTATTAGGTATGGATTACCATATTAGGGTTAGTAGTGGGCCTGGCTCGGGATTGAAGCCTTTAGTCTGCATTTCAATGCTTTATTTAAAAAACTAGTACAATATCCTTATAGAAGTCTCAGGGATTAATATGTTGAAAACAATAAGTTTTAAAAAATTCAATGTCTCCAGTGAGTCTAGAACATCAAAAATAGTCTTGTAGCATAATTCATTTGTACTCATGAGATTCCAAACAAATCTCTAAGGTCCGATCAGAAACTTAGCCTTTTTGCTAAGTTGTCGGTGCAGCCGCTTAAGCAGTCCTTTGTTCACTAATGTGGAAGACGCTAAGCTCCAATAGATCCCTAGAGTGTAAGCCACATAAGTGCCAAAGGGACACTTTAGCAGTGCTCATTTTCTTTAGTGGTGACTGCTTTAGAAGTCAGTTAGCCACTAAAGCAGTCAACTTGCATATAAACCCCATTTCACAATTTTTCTCTATTTTTGAAACTGTGAGCTTTGTCTATGAAAAATATTTGAGGATTTCTTCACCATTTGATCTTGAGTAAACTCCAAAACCTTGGTTTCATAATTTCACCTTAATAAATCATCAAATACACTCTTTAAGCGTGAATGCAAAATGAGATTTTGAGGATATTATCGCTAAAGCTTAAATATGATTTTCCTTTGATTTGGACCTTATTTTGACCCACTTTGCAAAGGGTTTCAACTCTAAACTGTTATCTCTAATAAATGTATTTCTAATACAAAATTTTAGCTTTCCCATTTCATTTTTCAAATTTATTTGTTGAACTCATTTTGGACCCAGCTCAAATATGAAAATATGGGTATCATTAGCTTTTTTAAAATGTAGATGCTATATTTAAATATTTTAGTTGATTCTAATGTAAAAGCTCTGTGTTGAAGCACTTTAGGCATAGATTTCATCATATTGAGGTAGGTTATGAGTTAACTTCTTTTAGATTTAGTAGGACAATTAATGAATATGTAAAACATTCTATGTGTTGGAGAAAATACCTATAGGTTTATATTGCTAGATTATTATTACTATTGTGTGCCTGAATGGGAGATTATATTCTATTTTTGCTGACTAATGATATCTGATATTGCATATTGCTTGTGTGGGTGATTTATTTGACATCATTGGCCTTATCTACGTATTTTAATGCCTTCATTCAAGCTATATTATCCATGAGGGGGATTGAACTGTTATTAAAGGTCTTATTGAGCATTGGTTTTCTTTATCATGATAGAAATGTCGAGTTACGGATTGATATGATATTAATGATGTCTTACATGCATTTTTATTTTGATGGTGCTTAATTAGAGTTGATAATCCTGAACTGTGGGCATATTAAGTTTATTTCTAGGCTTAATTATATACATATTGAATGGGTTTGATATCATTATATTGATTTGATTGTGAGTGTTACATCCTTATGTATATATAAACATTCATGAGATAGTAGTACCATTGAAGAAACTATTTTGAAAAACATAAGACATTTTTATAAAAACCTTCCCATGAACACAAGCTGGAGAGGTGGGTTTAGATTTGAGATATGAGTTATAGTATAAGGTTTGTGAACCCCCGATGGGTCTTATGAGCTCAGTAGATGTATAGAAAAAGTCATGCAATGACTTTTACTATTTATCCCATCATCATTGCATTGCATTGCATATGCATCTTTATGATCTTTTTACTTTTCCTTGGTTTATGTTAAGTTTCCATATCTTTTTGTGCATATTTGTGTTGTTTCATTTCACTATTTGTATTAGAACTATTAGTGGAGATAGTTTGAGCTATCGTTTAGGAAATTTTCAATTTGCAGGTAATATATTCATGGTTTTCTTTACTTATGTTATTTTCTGCTTTACTCAATCAACCTATCATACCTTTTAGTATAAGTGGACTATACTCACCCCTATTGTGCGTTTTTGTTGTAGATCCTAGTTCGAGTATGATATGTTATGGCTGCTCTTGATTTAGAGATTGTTATATAGGTACTAGGTTTCTCTGGGAATCAGAGTTGATTTTCGGACCTCCACTTAGTTTTATTTATGTCTTTACTTATTTTTAAGACAAATACCTTTCATGTATTCAGATAATGTATTAGATTCTCTACACTTATGACACTAGTTTTTTAGGGACATTATGCTATTCCTTTTAGACTACAGCTTTATTTATGTTTTGAGTTAGCCTAACTTCATTTTAGAAGTCTTGTAGTAGTATTATTAGCTATTGATAACTTCTTTCCTTATGGGGTGGTTAGCATATTTATCAAGGTTAGCTGTAATAAGTGCCATCATGACCTTATTTTAGGGTGTGATAAATTATTATCAGAGCATCATGTTTATTAGTATTAGAAGTGTAAGAGTAAGATATCTAGGTCTAGGTCTAGATTGGCTAAAGATATTGGGTCGACACCCATATCGGAGCCATGATTTAAGGATGAGGTAGGGGTCTTGGTCAATCTACAAGTAGAGGATGACCATAAGGAGCTGCACCAGCTAGAGGACGTGCTAGAGAGGACTCTTCTAAGGTAGAGTTTATCTATTCTAGGGATGATTATCAGCCCAATTCTTCAATGTATTTTGGTTTGTCTCTTGGGTCATTTGGAGGGTGATTCCTTGAGTGTACTTAGTATTCCTCAGACTTCAAGTGATATTCCACTGTGAGTGAAGCATATGCTTATGGTATTCCTACTTTAGGGGTACAACCATCATCTATGGTACCCCCAAAGATGTATTCTTTACCTACCAAACTTACTATTTCTTTGATTTATTCTAGTACAACTATGTCTTCTCATAATTAGAAGAGATTCAAGAGGTTTATTTGCTTAGGTATGCTTAATTTTAGTGGATCTTATAGCAAGGACACCTAAGATTTTCTGATTGATTACCAGGAGAAGTTGCATAATCTTAGATCCCTTGAGTCTTATGGAGTTTATTATACTACTTATCAATTGATGAATCTCTCTAAGGATTGGTGGAGGTTGCTTGCTAGTTGTAGCCATTTGGGTTTGCCTGCTATGACTTAGACTTGGTTTTTTGAGGCTTTCTTAGAGAGGTTTGAACCATATAAATTAAGAGACCAAATAAGGAATCGGTTTGATCACTTGGGAAAGGGTTCTATCTCTATTATCGAGAATGAGTCATGTTTTCACACCTTTTCTAGATATTTATATGCTAGCATCTTCATCGAGTTTGAAAGGATTCAAAAGTTCGTAAAGGGGTTAAATTGTACATATTATTGCTACAACCTAGATAGTAGTTTCAAGGGCTTCATTCTTAATTGATATTGAGTATAAAAAGTTGATTGATTATATTATCTAGGCTACTTAGGGAGGCACTAAGAAAGTGCATTGTCAGGACGAGTTTAATAGACAGGCCTTTTAAGGTAAATATTTCTCTAGTGGAAGTTCTCTTGGTTATCATGATAGGTTGATTCAACCCGTGTTACAGGGATCAGATGGTAGACCTTTAGGTTCTATGTCTTTTGGTAGCCAGGTATCAGGCTATGCTCGTGAAGGCTCCGAGATCAATTCTTCAAGATAGGTTGGTCGCTTTAATTTAAGCAGGCTATAAGAAATGTTTTATATGTGATGAGTTTGTCCATATAGCTAAGGATTACCCTCGATATAAGTATGGACCCACTCAGTAGGGTTCTCAACTTTAGTTTTGCCTTACTTCGACATCTGTAGTGAGAAGTAGTTCATAGAGTAGTAGGGGTGGTTCTAGTAGTGCTGGAGGTGATAGAGGTAGAGGTAATAGAGCTCTTAAAGATGGTCGATCAGCTACTTAGTTTTTGAATAGAGGTGGTTAGTGTTATACATGTATTATAACCTAGGAGACCTTAGGCAGAGACTTTTGATGTAGTTATTACATGTATTATCCTAGTTTGCTACATATCTAGTTCTGTATTATTTGATGCCGAGTCTACATTCTTCTATGTATCTATATATTTTGCTTTATTTGTGATGTTTCATGTGAGACCCTTGTTATGCCTCTACTTATTCCTACCCCTATAAGAGATTCTTTAGTTGTAGATCAGGTGTATCGATCTTGTGTAACCTTTTGAGGCCGTGAGACTTGATTATCTTATATATGGTTGATTTCCATGTTATTTGGGTATAGATTGGCTAGCTTCTTATCATGCTATTTTGGACTATTATGACAATACCATCAACTTAGCTACTTTGGGGGTTCCGAGGTCATCTTAGAAGGGTACTCTTAATTTTGGACCAACGGGAGTTATATCATTTCTACGTGCTCATAGTATGGTAGAAAGAGGGTTCTTGTTTTATTTGGCATATGTACATGATTCTAGTGTTGCCTCACCGCCTCCTATGGATTCTATTTGGTTTGTTCGTGAGTTCATGGATTAATTTTCTATGAATTTTCTTGGGATGCCTCTGCACCATGATATTGATTCGCTATTGATGTGGAGCCGGGCACTAAGCCCATTTTCATTCCTCCCTAAGGATGGCCATACCTAAGTTGAAGAAATTGAGGGAGTAGTTGTAGGATTTCCTAACTAAGAGGTTTATTAGACCTAGTGTATCTCCTAGAGGTGCTTCACTCTTGTTCATGAAGAAAAAGAATGGTTCTATGTATATTGTGCATTTATTATAGACTGTTGAACAAAGTTACGGTTAAGAATAAGTATACTCTTCCTCGCATTAATGATCTTTTTGACCAAATTTAGGGTTCTTCTATATTTTCCAAGATAGATTTTAGATTTAAGATAGACCTCATTTATGAATTAAAGCTTTTGATGTACTGAAGGTGACTTTTTGGACTCGGTATGGTCATTATGAGTTCTTGTCATCTCTTTTGAATTAACCAATGCTCCAAAAACATTCATGGAGTTGATAAACCAATATATTTTGATAGTATCTTGACCTTTTTGTAATTGTATTTATAGATGACATCTTAGTTAAACTCATAAATGAGGTCGATCATGTACAGGATTTGAGGATTGTACTTAGAGATTGTATGATGAGAATTTGTATGCCAAGTTTTCCAGGTGTGAGTTTTAGTTGGATTCTATCTCTTTCTTGATTAATGTGGTGGACAAGTATAGTGTTATGGTTCATCCAACAAAGATATTGATGATTCATGATTAGGGTAGACCTACTTCACTTTCCAAGATTTAGAGTTTCAGTGGTTTAAAGGATATTATCAATGTTTTGTTGAGGGTTTCTCATCTAATACAGAGTCTTTGACCAAGTTGACTCAGAAAAAACAATTTTCAGTGGTTGGATTCATATGAGAATAGTTTTCCAAAGCTTAATGTGTTGTTGACTTCAACTTCTATTTTGACTTTTTTCAAGAAGAAGGGTGAGGGTTTTACCATTTTTGTGATTCTTCTGGTGTTGATTTAGGTGTGGTGTTGATACATGAGGATAAGGTGATTACTTATGACTCTCTTTAGTTGAAGCCTCATGCGAGAAATTACTCTACTCATGATTTAGAGTTGACAATTGTGGTGTTTGTGTTGAAGTTGTGACATTATTACTTAAATGGATTTCTTTGTGAGATTTTCTCAAATCATAGTAGCCCTCAGTACTTCTTTAATCAGTGAGATTTTAATATGAGACAACAACATTAGCTTGAGTTTCTTCAGGATTATGACCTCACATTTCTGTATTATTCGGGCAAGGTTAATATGGGTGTAAATGCCTTGAGAAGGAAGTCGACTAGTATAGAAAGTTAAGCTCATCTCTTGACCCAAGAGTGGAATTTATCCTTAGAGGTTCAGTCTTTAGCTAACTTGATATTTAGGCTTGATATTTTGACACTCGAACGTGTTTTAGCTTTTATCTATGATAGATCTTCTTTGACAGAGAATATTCAATATCACTAGTTTGATGATGATGGTTTGAGGGTGATTCATCATGAGGTGTTGAGTGGTGACGCTAAGGCGGCATCTTTTAATTTTGATGGTATCTTACGTATTAGAGGATGAGTTTGTGTACTAAGAGTTAGTGGATGGGTGAGATTAATTTTAAAGGAAGCACATTATTCTAGATATTCTATCCATCCAGGGGTGACAAAGATGTATCATTATTTGAAGCAGCATTACAGGAGGATTTGTATGAAGAAAGATGTAGTAGACTTATAGCTCATTACTTGTGTTGTCAGCATATGAAGGCTATTGATCAAAATTGGATGGTTTTCTTTAGAGAAAACCCATTCATGGGTAGAAGTGTTGTGCAGATCACTATAGACTTTGTAAGTGGGTTACCTCGTACTTCTCGTGGTTCTATCAACATTTGGGTCATTATGAATCGATTGACCAACTCAATAAATTTTGAACCTATTTAGATCGCCTTCAAAGTTGAGAGGTCGGACTATGTCTATATTTGTGAGATAGTCCATCTTTATGGAGTGCCCATGTCTATTATATCAGACAGAGGCTTAGTATTGACTTTTATGTTTTAGAGGATGTTTTAAGAGGATTTGGGTACTTAGGTTGACCTCAGCTCAACTTTTCAATCCAAGACTGGCAGTCATTCAAAATAGACCATTCAGGTTTTACAGGATATGTGTTGCATATGTATTATAGATTTTAAAAGTCAGCGAGAGTAGCATTTGGCTTTATCGGGTTTTGCTTATAATAATAGCTACCATTCGAGTATTGAGATGGCATTCTTTGAGGCATTGTATGGTAGACATTGTTGATCTCCTATTGGTTAGTTTGAGCCTTCATAAGTTAGACCTTATGGTACCAACTTGCTTCGCGAATCTTTGGATAGGGTTTGGCTGATTCACGATAAGCTCTAGGTCATCCAGAATAGGAAAAAGAGTCATGTAGACCATAGGACTTGTGCCTTGAAGTTTGGTATCAATGATCTATTCTTCCTTTGTGTATCTCCTATAAAGGGCATAATAAGGTTTGGAAAGAGGGGAAAGCTTAGCCCATGGTATATTAGACCTTTTGAGATTCTTCAGAGATAGAGAGGTTGCTTATGAGTTTACCTTACCTCCAGGGTTTTCAGCTATTTATCTAATTTTTCATATATCAATGCTTTAACACTATATTTTGGATGAGTCTCATGTGCTTCATTTAAACTCGATTTAGGTTGATGAGAGGTTGACCTTTGTAAAAAAGCTAGATTCTATATTAGCCAGGGATGTTATATGGTTTCCTTCTTAAGATATTCCTATAGTTAAGGTTTAGTGGAGATATTGTTCTATTGAGGAGGCTACTTGGGAGGTCGAGTTCAATATGTGTAGTAGTTACCCTCAACTCTTTACTGATCTAGGAATTTCTTTATCTTTTAGTTCAAAGATGAACTAGTGTTTTAGTAGTGGATATTGTAATCACCTGAAGTGTGAAATCTTGTTCTTTATGTGTTTTGACCATTTTACCCTTCCGCATACTTGCTACATGTTGATTTTAGAATGTGGGGATGGTTTGCATAGTTCTTGATACGGTCAAAGTTATTTGGGAGTGTTTGTGATTTTTAAAGGCTTTAAAAGTTTTATAGTTGACTTCAGTCAACATTTGATGTTTTGAGTTTTGAATGGCAATTTTGACAGTTTCCTTTAGTCCGGGTTGTCTAATTTGAGTTATTAGCTGGGTTGTCTTAGTATTGGAGCCTTTGGTTTGCATTTTGACCATCCATTTGAAAAACTATGAAATACGCCTTACAGGGGTTTCGGGGTTTTATTTATTGAAAAGAAACTTTTTTTGATAATCCGACGTCACCATTGAGTCTTGAAGGTTGAAAATAGGCTAGTAGGATAGTTCATTTATATTCAAGGGATTCCAAATGAATCTTGAGGGTCCAATAAAAATCTTAGCCTTTTTACTAAGTCACTAGTGCAAGGTATCAACTGGTGCAGCCCCTAAAACAAAAGTTGCTTACGCACCAATGGGCCGCTAAGCAAAAACCGCTTAAGTGTCCACGGATTGCTTTAGCATTGAACGTTTAAGCGGTGCACGGTCACTTTAGAACAACTTGTAAATAAACCCTATTTTGTGAATTTCACCATTTTTTGACCTTCTAGCTTTGGGTTTGGGAGAATTTTCGAGAATTTATTCACCATTGGAGCATGGATAAGCTCCAAACCTTGGTTTCATTATTTTACCTTGATTGTATCATCAAAATCATTCTTTAATCATGAATTCAAAATGGAAACTTGAGGATTTTACTGGTAAAGCTTAAAAATAGGTTTTCTTCGATTTGGAACTTGTTTTAAACCTATTTTTACATGGGTCTTGGAGAATGTATTTCTAAAACAAACTTTTCATTCTACCCTTTTTATTTTTTAAGTCATTTTTCAAACCCATTTTGGATCCAACTAAAATATTGGAAATATGGGCACATTAGCTTTGTTTTAATGTGTAGATGTTATATTTGAATGTTGTAGTTGATTCCGAGGCCATTCAAAATGGTAAAGTTCCATGTTAAAGTAATGTAGGCTTGGATTTTATCTTTTTGATGTAGGTTATGGCTTAATTTCTTTCAGATTGAGTTGGGTTGTTAATGAATAATTAAAGCATACTATGAATTAGGAAAAATAGTTATGGGATTTATATTTCAAGATTATTATGGTTGTTGTGCATCCGGGTAGGGCTTATATTTTATTGTTGCTGACTGGTGATACTTGATATTGTGTGTTGCACGTGTAGGGGCTTTATTTGACATCATTGGCCTTATATGTGCAATATAATGCCTATATTCCAGATATATATCCCGTGCGGGGGCTTGAATTGTTATTATATGTCTTTTTAAGCATTGACTGCCTTTATTAGGATAGAAATGCCCGATTTAGGGGTTGATAAGATATTAATGATGTCTTACATAAATATTTATTCCGATGGTGCCTAACTAATCATGAATTGTGGGCATATTGAGCTGACTTTTGAGCTCACTTATATACATATTAAATGGATTGGAGATCTCCATACTACATTAATTGTGAGCATTACATCCTCATTCCATGCATATATATTCATGAAATAACGGTACCATTGAAGAACACTGTTTTTTTAAAAAAAAAAAGACATTTTTATAAACCCCCTCTCTATTAGACCCCAAAATTTCTACATTCTTATCTTTATACCTCCCTTATGTTTAGTGGTTATTTTAGAGTTGAACTATGATAAGGGATGTTAACGGGACCATTAGAAAGGGTCTCAGAATTTTTGAAATGCATTTGGGGTTATTATGGGATCTCAAACTAGTGACGGTCCATTATAAAAGCATTATGGGATCTCAAACTAGTGACGGTCCATTATAAAAGCATGTCATAATAAGGGCGAGCCACTCCATTAGAGTGGAGCGATAAGGGTGTGCCACACCCAAGGGCGCAGAAATGCCAGTTTCATTTTTTAAATTTGGGGTTAAGGTATTTTTGTTCTTTTTCTATTAAACAACTTCCAAATCATACTAAATGCAATTCCCACCCTCATAACTCCAATTATCCGATCCCTCTTCTCCTAGAAATCATCAAGAACACAAAAAGGAGTTTTCACAAAAATTCAAGCTTACATGCTCCCAATTTGAGTTTCCCTTAAGAAATTCTCTAAGTCGGGTATGTGGGGTTTTGAACAAGGATAACTTTTCATCCTTGTGGCCAAAATTTGAGTTTTTACATGTGTAACACCCTGAGTTTGTACCTCGGACGCTACATGGTGCTAGCGACCCCGAAGGACCACCAGCTAACTCATGACTGGTACATACTGTGAGCACTGAATAATAATAACACTGTAATAATAAAATAACTGAAATAAGTGCAGAAGTCAGGCTAGAAAATCCATAAGGTTCATAACTGAAAAACCAATACTGAATACTGAACGCTGAATACTGAAAACTGAAACATCCATCTGAAATACTCTAGTTTGAAAGCCTCTAACTGTTTGAATTATCGAGTTGATGGGACAAGCCCCTAACTAAATCCGACTATTGAAAACTATACTAAAATACTAAAATAATACTCTAACGTCAAACTATGAGGACTCACCACTAAGTCTATTTCTGATAGGCTGGACTGCTAAGTACGGTCAAGAGCCTGTGCGTAAGAACCTATGATATAAGATATCATAGCACAAAAGAAAGGTATACGTCAGTACTTTGAATGTACTGGTATGCTAAGTGAGGAAGGCTGATATGCATGGTTCATATGCATGAACAATAACTGACTGAGTAACATGAATATAACTAAATGAGAGAGAATATCCATGGATACATAAATTGTAACTGAGATCATGTTAACACTGGTTACTGAGTTCTTAATACTAATTAATTGATTTCTAAGTTTACTGACACTATAATATTGATAACTGAGTGACTGCTTCTGACAGTCCTGATTGATAACTGGGTGACTATTTCTAGTAATCCTGATTCTGTAGAACTGCACTGAGTTCTATACTGAGCTAGGTGACTGTATATGACAGTCTTGATTCTGTAGAACTAAACTGAGTTCTACATTGAGGCTGGAACTAAAAATGAAACTATGGGAGGTAATATCTAACTGATATGCCCCTCTCTGTATGGATTGGGGTCCAAATTGTAACCCCAATTGTAAGGGTATCAGTGTCGTGCCATGGGTAAAGACAAGCTATGAGTTAACCCTCTTTGACAGAAAGCTCTTTCATCAACCCTCGATGGAAAGAAAACTTGTATGAGATGTATCAACCCTAGTCTGGCAGGAAGATATCTCAACATACGCTAGCTACAAAGTTCTGTAATGCAGGGATAGCAACTAAGGGTCAAACCCTATGCTGGTAGGAATGCCCCCGTCCATGGGTTTGCTCGGTGATGAATCCTACTCCCAACTGAATAGACACTGAATTGATTTTTAGTCCATACTAGGGTTGACTGAACTATTACTGATCCTACTGTCTAACTGAACTGTACTAAGTTCACTAGGTTCCACTAACTGACGGGGTACTACAGAATCTAGTTAACTGACTGAGTTCACTGAGTTCTGAACTGAATACTGAACTGAGATTGTGACTGATTAATGAGTACAACTGTTCGTAACACTACTGATACTGTTCTATATCTACTGTAGCTCTAGGTAAACGACTAAATTTTCAGGTATTGAATACCCCCAGGACTCGATAGCATAAAAAGTAAAGCATAGAGTAAACTTGAAAAGCATAACACTGTGCACTTGTTCATAACTCATCCATACAGATATTTTATCAAACACTTGTAAGGTATAATTTTACACATATGTTAGCATGTCATGATTTTTCCCCATTTAATTCACATGAGCATTTTAACAAACACTTGGGGAGCACAACTATGCACATAATACTAAAACAGCATGTAGGCATCACAACATAAATTCACAAATTCAATGGCTTTAACATGAATTCACATATACTACACACTTGATAATCAATTCCACATGAATCTTGTAATAAACCATGGATTAGAAACCCAATTAATAGTATAATCATGAATACACTTAAATCCAATCATGGAAATCATGAAATCAATCTACTTAAAGTTTAAAAGAGTTTCTTGGACTCCAAGGGGAGAAGGAACCCTTGGATGAACACTTCACATACCTTGGTACTTGAATTAATGAAGACTGATGGATTATTCTTGAAGAATGAGCCTTGAAAGTAGATTCCCTAGAGTTTGTTCTTGAGTAATTTGAGAGAAAATAATGAATGTTTTGCCCTAGGAATGATTAATTTTGTATTTTGAGGGATGAATAGGGGTAGGAAAATTACCCAATTACCCGTCTGGACGTGGATTTTAATGAGCAGAAATAGTGCCCAGTGATGCGCAGGCCGGCGGACCGCATGATGAGGTCAATGCTATGGCCTACGTACTGTGCCGAGTCCGCATTGGCTCACTAGAATTTGACACTGGGAGCTGGGGGGAAATATTCATTGACATGATAGGTGATGCGGCGCATCGAGATCACGTCGATACATTGGTTTGGAATCCTAAACATTCTTCAAACGATGTTCAAAAAATTTAAAATTCGTCTGAGAACACGTACTGACATTTTTTATCATGGAGTAACTTAAAAAGCAACATTTAATGGTCGTAAGGGTCGTAAAATAAGATCGTCAACTCTGAAGGCTAAAATAACTCTAAGTAAGAATAGTTCAGCTAAAATTTTCTAAGTTTGGGACCCCTTAACAAGCCTTAAAGGACTGAATTAAGCTTAGGATTTTGTAGGATCTTACAATATCTCCCCTTTGGGAACATTCATCCTCAAATGAGACTAACTAAGATAGGAGAACTGATACACTAAAAGTACATACTGGATATGCGCAACTGAAGCATGATTTCATGGATGAGACTACTGATATACTGAATTAGCATACTAAACATGCATAACTGATGCATGATTTCGTAACTTATATTACTGTTAAGCTGAGTTTGTATACTGAACATGCATATCTGATGCATGAGTACATGACTTTACTGATTCATGAATGCATGAATAAGTATGCAACATTACTTGATACAAATTTGGTAAATATATCTGAATGTAAAACTAAGTAAATTTAAGGAAAACTGTTACCTTGAGCGGAGTCTGAGTTTGCGGAGAAGAGGTGAGGACACTTGGTCCATATATCTGCTTCTGCTTCCCAAATATCTCCCTCAACGAACTGATTACACCAACTAACTTTGATTAGAGGGACTTCTTTGTTACTCAATCTGCAAACTAATAATCAAGGATTTTGACTTGAATTTCCTTATAAGAGAGGCTTTTCTGAACATCAATACCCTCTACAGGGACTACAACTGCTGCGTAATCTATGCATATCTTTAACAAGGAGACATGAAACACTGTGCGCATAGAAGCTAAGTCTGAAGTCAACTCAAGATCGTAAGCCATCTTTCTAAAATGGCTAAGAATTCGATGAGGACCGACATATCGAGGACTGAGGTTCCCCTTCTTGCCAAACCTCTTCACCCCTTTCATAGGAGAGATAGTAAAATACACATAGTCACCAATCTCAAACTCAATATCCTTTCTGCACATGTTAGCATATGATTTCTACCAGCTCTAAGCTGTCTTAAGCCTTTCTCTGATCAACTGAACTTTTTCTAAGGTATCAAATAAAAAGTTAGGCCCACCACTGCAGCCTTACCCACTTCAAACCAACCAATAAGAGATCTATATCTCCTCTCATATAGCACCTTAAATAGAGCCATCTGAATGCTAGAATGGTAACTGTTGTTATACGTAAATTCAATCAAAGGCAAGTGGTTATCCCAATTAACTTTAAAGTCAATGCCACATGCTCTTAGCATATCTTCTAGAGTATGGAGGGTCCTTTCTGCTTGACCATCTATCTGAGGGTGAAAAGATGTACTGAGGTAAACTTGGGTACCAAGAACCTTTTGGAAGGCTTTCCAGAAATGAGAGGTAAATTAGGTACCTCTATCTGAGATGATGGATAATGGAACTCTATACAATTTATCCAAATCTCTAACATAGAGCTTGGCGTAATCCTCAGCTAAATAAGAGGTATGACCAAGTAAGAAATATGCTGACTTCGTCATCTTATTTATGATAACTCATGTAGAATCATGCTGACAACGAGTATAAGGCAAACCCGTCACAAAGTCCATGTTCACTTATTCCCAGTTCCATATGGGAATACTAAACTCCTGCATGGACCCACTACGCTTCTGAAGTTTAATTTTAACCTACTAACATGTTGAGCATTTAGGTACAAACTCTGCAATAACACTCTTCATCCCACTCCACCAATAGACTTCCTATAAGTTGTGGTACATCTTAGTGGCCCCTGGATGAATAAAGTATCATGCACCATGCGCTTTTACAAGAATCCACTGCCTTAAGTCATCTACACCTGGCACACATAGCCGACCCTGACAGCACAATACACTATCTTCCCTTTAGTAGAAAACCTCCACTTTCTAATTTTTGACTGACTGTTTCAACTTAACTAAACTAGGATCTCTATCTTACATTTCCTTTACTTCAGAAACCAGAGATGATTCTGAACTGGTCTGAACCTATACACTACTCTCTGCTAAATTAACTAAGTAGACACCTACTCAGGCAAGATGATAAACTTCCTGAGCTAACTTCTTCTTATCCTCATCCACGTGAGCAACACTACCCATAGACATCCCACTGAAAGTATTAGTCACTACATTGGCCTTGCGTGGATGATACAAAACACTCATGTCATAGTTTTTCAACAATTCCAACCACCTTCGCTGATGGAGGTTTAGGTCTTTCTGATAGAACACATACTAGAGGCTCTTATGGCCTATGAACACATCAACATATACCCCATATAAATAGTTTCTCCAAATATTTAAGGCAAATACTACAGCTGCTAACTCAAGATCATGAGTGGGGTAGTTCTTCTCATGGGAATTAAGTTGTCTAGAGGCATAGGCTACGACCTTACCTCTCTGCATCAAAATACACCGCAAACCAACTATGGAGGCAACACAATATATCACAAACACGTCTGAACCATCTGGTAGAGTAAAAACTGGAGTTGTAGTGAGTGAGTATTCAACTCTAGAAAACTCTTTTCACAAGAATCTAACCACAGAAATTTGACTTTCTTCTGAGTTAATCTGGACATGAGGGATGAAATAGATGAAAATCCCTTAACAAACCATTGGTAATTGCCGTCCAAACCTAAGAAACTCCTGATATCTATCGGAGAAATGGGCCTAGGCTAGTTTCTTACTGCTTTGGTCTTTTGAGGATCCACTCTAATGCCATCACTGAAAAACTATATGACCAAGGAAGGCTACTGACCTAAGTAAAAATTTACACTTACTGAATTTGGTGAACAACTACTAGTTATTGAGAGTCTATAACACTATTCTGAGATGGTCTACATGATCATATCCACTACGTGAGTGGACAAGAATGTCATCAATGAAGACTATGATAAACATGTCCAAGTACTGCTTGAAGACACGATTTATCAAGTCTATGAAAGCTGCTAGGGCATTGGTGAGACCAAATGCATGACTAGGAATTCGAAGTGACCATACCAAGTTTTAAAAGCTATTTTCGAAATATCACATTCTCTAACTCTGAGCTGATGATAGCCTGATCTAAGGTCTATCTTAGAAAAGTAAATGGCACCCTAAATTTGGTCAAACAAGTCATCAATTCTATGAAGTGGATACTCGTTCTTGATCATGACTTTATTCAACCGATGGTAGTCTATACACATTCTAAGAGAACCGTCTTTCTCACGCATGAATAGAATTGGTGCGCCCTAAGGGGATATGCTGGGTCTGATGAATCCCTTATCTAGGAGATCCTTCAACTGGTCTTTTAATTCATTGAGTTCTACTGGAGCCATTCTGTATGATAGAATAGATATTCATTGAGTATCTGGAAGAAAGTCTATTCCAAAGTCAATTTCCCTCTTAAGAGAAACTCCGAGAAGATCTTCAAGAAACACATCTGGGAATTCACATACTACTGGAACTGACTTAAGACTGGGAGTATTGAAACCAAAATCCATAACTCAAACGAGATGATAGACACATCCCTTAGATATCATTTTTCTCGCCCTTAGGTAAGAAACAAGCTGACCTTTGAGTGCTGAGGTATTACCCCTCCATTCTAGGACAGGTTAATTCAGAAACTGAAATTGGACAATTCTATTTCTATATTCAACTGAAGCATAGCATAAATAAAGCCAATCCATGTTGAGAATGACATCAAAATATGTCATCTTTAATTCTACTAAGTCTGTGAAGTGACTTTTTGAGATACCATAACCAAACAGTTCTTGTATACCCATTGGGATATGATAGATTTACCCACTGGGGTAGAGCCTAAGAAAGGATCTATTAGGATTTCAGGACTAACTCTAAATTCAATAGCTATATAAGGAGTTACAAGGGATAAGGAAGCTCCTAGATCTAGCAAATTATAAATATGTAAATGATAAACTTGTAACGTACCAATGACTATATTAGGAGAACTCTCCTGATGCTGTCAGGACTGAAGTGCATAGAGTCAATTTGGGTATTGCTAACTGGTGGCACTAGAAGTGGCACCCTACTGATTCAGGTAATCAAACTGAGCTGCGGGGAGAATATATTGGCTTTGAAAATCTACCTGCGGACACTGTCTGACCCGTTGGCCTGGGTTGCCACATTCAAAACATACACCTCTTTCAGCTCTGCAGATACCTTGATGGTTTTTGCTATATTTTTGGAAGAGAGGATTTATTCGGGAACTGCTAACACTACCCTGGGGTTTAGGGCCTGGCGCCCTATCTCTATTATCGTTACTAAACTTCAGCACTAGAGCACTAGCTAAGGATAGAGCCAGAACTGAAGATTTTGGGCATAACTAAGGATGATTACCACTCTCTGACTTAGGCTGGGTGAAGTTAAAGCTACCTATTCTAGCTCTCTTATTCTCCCTCTCCATCTCTTTATTCTTAGCCTCTTCTATCTACTGAGCATAAACTATGAGCCTAGATATGTCTATCTTCTTAATTAGCATTGCGGTCCTACACTCCTTAACCACACTGTTAGATACACCAGACACAAACTTACTCATCTTAGATCTTTTATCTGTTACCTTATGAGAGGCATAGCTGGATAACTGAGTAAACTTAAGAGAATACTCTTGTATTGTCATATTGCCATGCTTCAGATTAATAAACTCTAAAACCTTTGGTTCCCTCAACTCTAATAGGATGACCCTATCCATAAAAGCAATAGCAAACTCCTCCCATTCAATGGGTCCTGCATCTGCCGCCCTCTCTGCTTTCCACTGTTTGAACCACGAGTGTGCCACATCCTATAATTAATATTTGACCAACTCATCACTCTCACTAGCAGTCAACCCCATAAAATTTGTAAGCTTCTGCACCTGATCAAGAAATTCCTATGGGACCTTATCTGAATTTGACCCGGTAAAAGAGGAAGGGCTCATTTGGGTGAAGTCTTGAATCCTGGCTGCAGCAGTATTGGCCACTGGGTTGGCTGAAACGACAATTGGGTGTTTATCTTGGGCTTCCATATAATGATCCAAAGTAGTAAAATCTGCTCTGAATTCCGTGTGGGAGACATGCTTGTCCAGAGGATTTAGCTGGATGTGCTGAGGTGCTGGCTAGTCTCCCATTTGTCTTCCCTTAGTCCTTTTTAGAGGCATTTTTTGTAAATAGAAGGGGAAAGGATTAGACTGAGAGTCTAACTGGAGCTCATTCTCACTCGCATGACATGAATACTGAAAGAAGGGAAAATTTTCCTAAGACATCTAATAGCCTCTAGTCCATAAGTGTGGCGCACTATACACCCATGCACAAGACTCTACTAGACGCAGCTTTTAGACTTCCTAGGACTCTGTTGAACCTTAGGGTCTGATACCAAGTTTGTAACATCTTGACTCTGTACCCCAGATGTTACACAGTGCTAGTGAGCCGAAGGATCACCAGGTAACCTATGACTGGTACTTTCTATGAGTACTGAATAATAATAACACTATAATAATAATATAACTGCAATAAGTGAGGAAGTTAGGCTGAAAATGCCATAAGGTTCATAACTGATAGACCAATACTAAATATAGAAAGCTAAATACTGAAAACTGAAACATCCATCTAAAATACTCTAGTCTGGAAGCATCTAACTATTTGAATTAGGGAGTTGATAAGACAAGCCCCCAACTAATTTTAACTACTGAAAACTATACTAAAATAATACTCTGTCCTCAAACTTTGAGGACTCACCACTAAGTTTGTTGCTGATAGGATGGACTGCTAAGTACGATCAGGAGCCCAAGCATTTGAACCTATGATATAAGACGTCATAGTGCAAAAAAAAGGTATGCGTAAGTACTTTGAATGTACTGGTATACTAAGTAAGGTAGGCTGATATGCATGAACAATAACTGACTGAGTAACATAAACATAACTGAACATGAGAACATGCATGGATACATAAATTGTAACTGAGATCATGTTAACACTGGTTACTGAGTTCTGAATACTGATTAACTAATATCTGAGTTTATAGATACTGTAATATTGATAACTAAGTGACTATTTCTTACAGTCCTGGTTGATAGCTAGGTGACTGTTTCTGACAATCCTGATTCTGTAGAACTCAACTGAGTTCTATACTAAGTTAGGTGACTGTATCTGACATTCCTGATTCTGTAGAACTAAACTGAGTTCTATATTGAGATTGAAATTGAAACTAAAACTATGGGAGGTAATTACCTAACTAACATGCCCTTCTCTGTATGAATTGGGGTCTAACCTATAACCCTAGTTGGAAGGGTATTAGTACCGTGCCATGGGTAAAGACAAGCTATGAGTTAACTCTCTCTTGTAGAAAGCTATTTCATCAACCCTCGTTGGCAGTAAAACTCGTATGAGATGTATCAAGCCTAGACTAGAAGGAAGATATCTCAGCCTACATTGGCTACATAGTTTTATAATATAGGTATTGCTACTAAGGGTCAAACCCTATGCTGGCTGGAATGTCCACATCACTAGGTTCGCTCAGTGATGAATCCTACTCCCAACTGAATAGGCACTAAACTGATTTCTAGTCTATAATAGGCTTGACTGAACTGTTACTGATCATACTGTCTAACTAAGCTGTTCTAAGTTTACTGGGTTCCACTAACTGACGGGGTACTACAGAATCTGGTTAACTAACTGAGTTAACTGAGTTCTGAACTGAATACCAAACTGAGATTGTGACTGATTAATAAGTACAACTGTTCGTAATAGTACTGAGACTGTTCTGTATCTACTGTTGGTTTAGGTAAACAGCTAAATTTTTTGTTATTGAATACCCCCAGGACTCAATAGCATAAAAAGTAAAGCATAGAGTAAACTTGAAAAGCATGACACTGTGCACTTATTCATAACTCATCCATAGAGACATTTTATCAAATACTTGTAAGGTATAAGTTTACACATATGCTAGCATGTCATGATTTTTCCCCATTTAATTCACATGAGCATTTTAACAAACACTTGGGGAGCACAACTATGCACATAATTCTAAAACAACATGTAGGCTTCATAACATAAATTCCCAAATTCATAAATTCAATGGCTTTAACATGAATTCACATATACTACACACTTGATAATCAATTCCACATGAATCTTGTAAAAACCATAGATTAGAAACCTAATTAACATTATAATTATAAATACACTTAAATCCAATCATGGAAATCATGAAATCAATTTACTTGAAGTTTAAAAGAGTTTCTTGA
This sequence comes from Capsicum annuum, assembly GCF_002878395.1. Taxonomy (NCBI): domain Eukaryota; kingdom Viridiplantae; phylum Streptophyta; class Magnoliopsida; order Solanales; family Solanaceae; genus Capsicum; species Capsicum annuum. The sequence goes on from NC_061122.1 coordinate 89,488,394, forward strand.
ACTCCAAGGGTGGAAGGAACCTTTGGATGAATACTTCACATACCTTGTTACTTTAATTAATGAAGACTGATGGAGTGTTCTTGAAGATTGAGCCTTGAAAGTAGATCCCCTAGGGTTTGTTCTTGAGTAATTTGAGAGAAAATAATGAATATTTTGTCCTAGGAATGATTAATTTTGTGTTTTGGGGGCTGAAAAGGGGTGGCAAAATGAAACGCCGCAAATCTGGTACCCAAAATGCTACACGGTGCTCATGACCCAAAGGACCACAATCTAACCCATGACTGATATCTGTACCTGTATAGTGCATAAAATACTTTATAATGTGAGAACATGAACTGCAAGGCCATAAGGTTCAATACTAAACATGATCTAAATGATATAACAACTGTGTGGGGTAAGAGAATACCCAAAATAAAACTGAACATACTAAAGTTTGAAATATAATAGTCTAGAAAGCCTCTAACTGACTGAACTTTTTGAGTAAGGAGTTGATGGGACATGTCCCCAACTAACTCCAACTAATAAACTGATTAATAAGATAATAGGGAAATAATCATGTCCTCAAAAAATGAGGACTCACTTCTAACTCTATCTGTGGATATCTAGCATCTACTTTTGCTCTTGATCTTATGTCTCTGAACCTATGGTATAAGACACCATAGCACAAATGTGTCAATACTTTAAATGTACTGGTATGCATGTGAGGTAGGCTGAATGCTTGGGGTTCATATGCATGAACAATAATAATAATTAACTAACTATCATGAAAGTGAGAATACAAGCATGAGACATAACAACTAGCACTAATATTGTGATAACATAATTACTGAATCTGAGTATAACTGATAAAATGAATAACTGTATCTAACAATCCTAAATCTGATGGAACTAGTTGAGTTCCATACTATATCTGAGTTGACTGTATCTGATAGTCTTGAACTCTGAAGAAAAATCTGAGTTCTTTTACTTAGACTAATACTGAGACTGTGGGAGGTAGTCATCTAATCGACATGCCCCAAATAATGCATTTTAGCTGAATTGGGGTCCAATCTATGCCTTGATTGGAAGGGTGTCAATACCGTACCACTGCTAAGGACAATATGTGAGTGACCCTAATATAACAGGTAACTCTAATGAGAATGGTGGGAACCCTCATATACCAGGCTATGATGTCTCAACCTATGCTAGCTACATAGTTCTGGAATGCAAGGATTGCTTCTAAGAATCACACCCTCATGTAACAGGTGGGTTCCCACCCTTCAGTTTGCTTGGTGCTAATTTCTACTCCTATCTGAATAGACACTAAACATAATTTACTGAACTGAACATGGACTAAGTTTCTAACTTCCGTTGACTGACGGAATACTACTGATATCTAACAACTGACTGAGTTCATGAGATCATAAAGATTTCCTGAGTCATAAGATAGTCTGACATCTAAGGATCATAGCTTGACTGAGAGTACCATGGAAGCATGTCATGGCTCTAGGCACTCAGCTAATATTTCGAGTACAAGTACCCCCAGGACTCGATGGAAGGAAACTGACCAAGCATAACTTACTTGAACATATAACTAACATCATAATCCATAACACATTTATGGAAGCATTCCATCAAAACATGTGATAGGCATAACATGTACATACATAGGGATTTCATCTTATCATGCTAGTTAGGCACTTTTCCTTCATCTAGGCATTTAATCAAACATATTGTAGACATGGTACATGTAAACATCATTTTACAATAATTAAACATAATGGTTCAATTCTAATTTCATGTTTCAAGGGTTTAGTCATAGGTTTGCATGAATCTGTATCCATAATAATTTAACCCATATAGAATTTATCACCCAACATGGAGTAGAATTCAATTTCTCATTATCCACATGAACAAGAGCACCCCAACCATGAAATTCATAAGAAAATCCATAAACTTGAATTTAGAAAGGGGATTCTTGGGCTTCATGGATAAAAGAAGTCCATAAATAAACACTATGCATACCTTGGTTCGTAAATACAGGAAGATTGATGGGGTAAATTCTTGATTTTGAATCTTCTATGAAAAGCCCTAGGTTGTTCTTGAGAGGTTTTTGAGAGAAAAGAGTGTATTTTGGGTGAAAAGTAGCTGAATCACATGTTAAAGGGCTTAAATAGAGGTGGGAAATTAACCTTTTTAACCCTGGACGTGTCTTGTAATTTTAGTAAAAATTTCCCAAATTAGACCCTTGGCGTGACACGACGCTATTGCGTCATGTCATTGGAATTTGATAATTGGGAAACTGAGGGATGGCGCGACGCAAATCCCCTGAAACTTTAGCACGACATGGAGCAAATCACGCTGAGACACTGAAAAAGGAAAATTTCCATTTTAGCTTATGGCGCGGTGCGCCACTGACCAATATGGCACTGTTTTACGATGGGAACTTGAAATAGTCATAACTTCTAATCCGATTATCAGATTTGGGAGAATCTTATATCGATAGAAAGCTTATTGAATTCCCTACATGACAAAAAGTGAAAATCTTAAAAATTCCTCATGGAATAATCATCATTTAATTTAGAAGCTAATACTAGACATTCTTGAGATGAAATTAGCTAGGAAAAAGTACGGGGTATTATAGAAAATTACCCAATTACCTTTCTGGATGCAAATTTTAATGAGAAAAAACCATGCCTAGTGATGCATAGACTGGCACATCGCATCACTGAGGTTGATTCTATGACCGATGCACCACGCTGGGTCCACATCGACTCATTGGAATTTAACACTAGGAGATAGGTAAAAACATTCATCAATGCGATAGGTGATACGGCGTGTCAAGATTATGTTGATACACTATTTTGGACTCCTAAACATGCTTCAAACAATTTTTGAAAAATCTGAAACTCGTATGAGAACACCTACTGGAATTCATGATCATAAAGCAATTTAAATATAGATATTTAATGGTCGTAAGTGTCGCGAAATAAGATTGCCAACTATGAAGGCTAAAATAACTCTAAGTATGAATACTCAGCTAAAATTTTCTAAGTCTGGAACCCCTTAAAAAACTTTAAAGAACTGAATTAAGATTAGGATTTTGCAGGGTCTTACAACATGATTTTTAAGGAATTGATAACTAGAATTCATACCCACTTTCATATGCTTTAAGATTTTGATTTTTCCTTATGAGTTTCACATTATTTAACATAAGATTTCATATTTATTTATGTTTCTATCCACGAAATTGATATTATAAGATGAGTTTAAATATTTTAATATGAGGATTCATAAGATTATAAATGTACATGATTTCCAGCATGATTCAATCAGTTTACTAATAAAAGTATGTGATTTTCATGTTTCTTTAAGTTTATCTACAAAGGTGATTTCAAGCATTGAGTTATGCTATTTTGACATGAAATTTCAATGAGTTGATAAAAGATAACAATTTGAGCATTAAATATTCAGTTTACAAGAAGTTTAAGTTTACTATTTGAGTTTTAAAAGCATTGCAATATAATCATAGTTTCAGTTTTGATATGAGATTTTAGACAAACTATGAATTCATATAAGAGACAAAGAATTTGAGATAGAAACCGTGTCATATTATATTTTTAGACGCATTAGCATATATGCCTATTTAAGGTGAACTTCATAGGTACAGTATGAGTAATAGGGTGATTTTGGGAGTAGTATCTAGCATCGAGAGAGGAATGTGGGTTTAATGCATTCTATTTCCTAGAAACTACATGTAACCATTGGTTATTTTAGCTTTTCCGAATGGGCATATCATTTATATTATTCTGCTTGTCTATTCGTACATGTTTAGTTGATTACCACAGTTAGCCTTATACCTTGGCAAGGTATACTAGGCCATTGCAATAAGGGCTTGAGTCATCATGCCTTTTCGATGAGTGTTTTAGTCATCAGACTCTATGTTGCTCGCATGATTTATGTTATTTACGAGAATCTCCCACAAAAAAGATAGTTTTAGAAACTAAGTTTAGTGACTTACCCAGTTTATCAGATTATTCGTTGTGATTTATGTTTTATGATATTTAGTTTTTTGTTTATTTCAGTATCTTAGTGTGTCTTTTTACACTTAGCTTTCATGTTTTAAGATTATGCATAGATTTAGTTTACTTATTGCATTAAACCCCACTTACACAGTACATTCTAGAAGTATTGGCCATATATACTCTGTGTGGATACATTATTCCATAATGTAGGTACCAGTTGTAGCCTACAATATTATGGTCGGACAGTTTGTAGCTTTCAGCCAGCAGGCGATGAGTTCTCCTTACTCAAAGACTCTAATTATTTTGAAGATTTAGTATTTTATTTTTATTTATTTGTATTGATTAGGAATAACAGGGGGTCATGTCTCGGCTACCTATAGTTAGTGTTACTAGAGACTTCATAGATAGTCCTTCAGAGTTGATTTATTTAGTTTTAGTTTCTTTTTGTATAAACAATGTTGTAAGTTTTTAAACAGTATTTTATTGAACAAGTTTAGCTAAAGACATTTCTTTTTCTTATTATTTCTAATTTTATGGATTTTATTCAGTTTCTCAAGAATTAGGCCAATATCATGGGTTGAATTGGGATAACTTGTGGTTCTAAGCACTATGTGACGTACAGAGGTAGCCTCAGATCATTACACTCTCCTTGAACATGAACTAGAGAAGTGGGCTTAGATTAATATAAGTTATACTATATGGGTTGTGAACCCCCTATGGGTCCTAATTTGGGAGCCGCAATCTCAGTAGGTGTGTATAGAAAGTTATGCATTGACTTTCACTATTCATCACATCATCATTGCATTGCATATACATCTTCATGCTCCTTTTAGTTTTCCTTGATTTATGTTTAACTTTCATAGACTTTACATATATATTTTTGTTGTTTAATTTCATTATTTGTATTATAACTGTTAGTGGTGTCGGTGTGAGCTACTATTTGAAATATTTTCTGTTTGCAGGTGAAGTAATCATAGTTTTATTTAGCTATGATATTTTATGCATTTCTTAGTTGGACTATGATACCTAGTGATCACAAGTGGACCATACTCACCCCTAGTGTGACTTTTTAATGCAGATCCTAGTTAGAGTAAACACATAGTGGTTGATCGTGCTTTAGAGACTGTGATCGGGGTACTAGGTTACTCTAGGGACCAGAGCTAACTTTTGAACCTTCTCTTACTTTATTTTTGTCTTTAATTGTTTTCAAACTCAAACATTAGACCTTTTCTATATTCGGATGATGTATTAGATGCTTTACACTTATGATACTAGATTTTCAGGGATTTTATGTTGTTCCTTTCAAACTTTTGCTTTATTTATTTTTTGAGTTGGGATGACTTTGTTCTAGAAGTCTATTCTTATTGTTATTTTTACTTGTTTCAAAGTCTAGTTGCAATAAGTACCATCATGTCCTCATTTTGGAGTGTGACAATTTAATTTTTCACTTCTCTTCACTATATGATGTAGTGTCTTTCAATGAGGATGGCTCAAATTTTTGGTGAAGCTCAAGAAACTATCTATTCATATCAAATCTCACAGAGTCTTGTCTTAGTCTTAGAAAGAATATTTCCGCAATGCCAATTAGTGTTCCTAGTAATTCTGGTCCAGTGTCAATTTCTAGTGATTTTTATTCCATTTTTTTCCAGCTTCTACAAGTGCAACTCGTAATGTAAAATTGTGGCACATTTAATTGGGGAATTTTCCTCTATTATCAATGAAAATTATCAGTTTCATTTCAATATTTACTGTTTCTACTTCTGATTATTTTTGTGATGTTTGTTCTAAAGCAAGACAATCAATGTTACCTTTTCCAATTAGTCATATATCATCACAAATTATATTTGATCTTATTCACATAGACACATAGGGTCCTTACAAAGTACCCATTCATAACAATTATAGATAGTTTATTACTATAGTGATGACTATAGTAGAAGTACTTAGAATTATTTGATAACAACCAAGAGCAATGCCTTTTTAGTTTTATAGTCTTTTATTCAAATGGTTGAAAGGAAATTTAGTACCAAGGTGAAGAAGATCAGATCAGACAATGCTACGAAATTGAGATTGAGTGTGGAATCCTCCACATTCGTCAGTTCCTTAGGGTTTATACATCAATCCTCTTAAGTTGATGCCCCTCAATAAAATGGCATAGTTGAGAGGAAGCATAGGTATTTCCTTGATATTGCAGGGGCTCTGTTATTTCAATCACAGGTCCCTATATCATATTGGGGTGAGTGTATTCTTAATACAACATTTCTTATTAATAGGTTGACTTCCAAGGTACTTCTTGGTAGTATTCCTTATGATGTTTTTTTTTTTGGCAAACCTCCTTCCTATCAACATTTAAAATGTTTTGCACTCTTGTGTTATGGTAGCATATTTGCACATATAAGAGGAACGTTTGACCTTAGAAATCAAGCTTGTAAATTTATGAGTTATCCTAGTACTCAAAAAGGATATAAATTGCTAGTGTTGGATAATAGAAAACAATTTGGTTCTAGAGATGTTCAATTCAATGAGGAAGTATTTCCTTTTGTAACAGGAATTCCTACTATTCCTTCTCATACTTTTCCCGTTCCACGTGTTGAAATGTCATCTGAGACCATCTTCTATTAGTCAATTAGCATCTACATCTTTATCTAATTTAGACATTTTTTTGTCACAACCTATCTTATTTTCACCACAACCTAATTCTTCCATGCCTTCATCTTCTCCGATTCTTCCTAGCCATAGGATATCTACCAGAACCAAGAGAGGAATTCTTCCTATTTACCTCAAATACAACATTTGCAATATAATTTTTTAATAATATAAGTAGTTCATCAATTTAACTACTCTTTCTTCCTGCAATCCATCCCCTTCAAATCAAGCTATCTTGAGCTTTACTTCTCATATCACAGAACCTACTATGTACTATAAGGATTCCATCCACCAATGTAGGAAACAAGCAATGAATAGTGAAATTGAGGCTCAACAATTAAACCACACTTGGAATGCAGTATCTCTTTCTTAAGGATGAAAGGCACTAACCTTCAAGTGGGTCTATAAGGTGAAACAATATGCTGATGGAAGCTTAGAAAGATTAAAAGGGAGACCTATCATTACAATGGTACCTTTTCTCCTTTTGTCAAAATGACTACAATCAAGTGTTTATTGTCTATTGTTGTTAAGAAAAATTGGGTAATATCACAGTTAGATATTAGCAATCCCTACTTTCAAGGGAATTGCAAGAAGAAGTCTACATAAAGTTTTAGTTAGTTTACCAACTCATAACCCTAACTTGATGTGAAAATTAATAAGATAACTTTATAGGTTGAAACAGGTACCAAGAAAACGGTAAGATTGTAGGTGAACTAAGTTTCAAAGGATATACCAATTCACTTAATGGCTACTCCATTTTTTTAAAAGTCATATGCTTCTATCGTCGCTGTTTATGCAAATGACATCCTTATTATAGGGGATGATCATACAAATTACAAGCTCTCACGCTATTTCTTCATCATTAGTTCAAAATAAAGGATCTTGGTTGTTTACATTATTTTTGGGGCATGACTATACTAAGAGACTAGAAAGGCATTATAATTAGTCAATAAAAATATATCTTGGATTTGTCTTAGGTATTTGATGTTTCCCATATGTGTAATACCCACAAACTCCTAGCTAAGTTTCTAACTGTTAGTCATATGTTTGTGGGAATAAAAATAATTATTTATAATCATAGATAAGTGTCATGATCATTTATCTAGTGCGAAAAGTGCTTTCGGTGTGAATCATGGTCATAATACGAATTTAGAGCAAAGTTGAGTTGAGAGTATTTATTGTCGATTGAGTCCTAGTATTTGATCCTATGAGGGTCAACTTTAAATGAGTATAAATTCTATAATATATCGAGTTTTGAAGCTTAAGACCTACCAAATAAAAGATTTGAGTCCTTTTTCTAATACACCCAATTTTCCTTAATTTTGTACCAAGGTTAAAAACTTATGTGTATTTTTGTGAGCAAACCTATAAGGATCTGCGATAAGAGCGTGACACAATATCTTTGCTCCACGATAAAGAATGGAATACTAGCTGTGCTCCGCTATAAGTGCGTGCCACGCTAGTGGTCACACCGACATTAAAAATCTGTTTCTCATTTAATATTTCAAGGGCAAATGGATCATTTACATCCTAAATGATCCTATAACCTATACTAAAACATTTTCCCTCATCCCATAACCCAAATACACTCTCTCCTCCCAAACTCTCATTAACATCAAAAGAACGGTTTTTTCTTGAAAATAACTCATACTTTCAACACTTCAATTCAAGCTTTCCTTCAAGAAATTAACAAAACCAGGTATGTAGGGTTGGAACAAGGATTAATGTTGGTCTTGTGCCAAAAAGCTTAATATTTACATGAATTTATGAACCTTAATGATCAGGGTTGATACCCACTTTCCATGCTTTTGAAATTATTATTTTTCCCAATGACTTAAACTTTATTTCGTATAAGAATTTGTATTTACTCATGTTTTCACCCACATGATTGATATTATGAATTGAGTTTTAGTATTTTGACAAGAAATTTCCTTGAGTTGGATAATGTATATATGATTTAGTAGGATTCACTTAGTTTACAAGAAACTCAAGCTTACTAGTTCAGATTACATAGTATTACAACATGATTAAGATCTCAGGTTTGATCTTATGATCTCAGACATGCTATGAAATTCACATATTTAGTCATGAACATGATTTACCAACCGAAGCATGATTGATTTGCCAACTTATAAATTCATATGCTTACATTATGGTGAATTTCATATGTTATAAGCACTAGCATATTGTTTTGGGATTAGTATTTTCTTGAAACTACATGCCATCATAGTTTAAAGAGGTCCTCGCTATAGAGTGTCTCCAATGCCCAAATGTGCTCATTTTAGTGATAACTCCAATCAGGTTCTCTATTGATGGCAAGATATGGGGCATTCCTCTTGGTTCAGAAATTGGACACCATGTTATCTTACATGGTTTATGTCAGTTATAAGAATTTTCTAATGAAAAAATGATTTTAGAAACTAAGTGTAATGACTCACTAACCTTATCGGATGTTGCTTTATGACTTATGATTTATAATATTTCAATATTTAGTTTTATTCATGAGTATGGTGAGTCTGTATATACTTAGCATATCTATTTTTAAGCTTATGATACATATCAATTTTACCTATAGATGTCACCCAAGCTATACTATTAAAGACTGCACAACGCAATTGTTGTTAAATAAGTAACCCAACAGAGGTTGGGGTTGAACACACATGTAATAGGCCCGAATATCTCTCACAAATTTGTTGAAGGAACCGGAAAAATGCAGAAATGTAAATAGGGGAATTTTTGTGAAAATAGTAAAGTAGTAATAAATCTTGGTCGCTTTGGTTGAAAACAATTTGAGATGAATACTAGAACTGGTTCCTCCAGATTTCCTAACTTTATAGATTTATCGTGCTCTATCGAACTATCCCAATACCATGTATGTAGAATCTGATAAGATATGTATCACCAACCATCTTATGAATGCCTTTGGTGAATTTCACCTTATACCTTTTGAGTCTCAGAGTATGGCTATACTAACCCTTACCCTAGATCACAGATTAACTATTACCTTTTGAGTGTCAAGTTAATTAGATGAGGGTTGGCAGCCTCAAATTACTGTCATAATCTTTATTTCGTAATCTCTACCTCTCTGGTGAAGTAAGCATTGACTATAGGCTGTTTCTTTATATTGGCCTTCGTTAAGAAAGCAATCAAACCAAAGAAAATCATAATACACACAATAATATTGATCAAGAACAACTTCCCAAGTACCCTTCTCTCTCCAAGATACATATTTATAGTGTACTTAAAGGATTCCTTTGTACCTCATAGTGTCATATATGGTCGCCATGACCAATCCCTCATGTCGGAAAGCATGAGTTTCCAGTGTTCGTTTATTGAACTTCTACCTTCATGGTTAGCTATCACACCCCGCCATTATTGTCCAATTAAAACCATTTCCAACCAACCAATCCATTATTCTATTTACTATTAACAAAGGCTATTAATAGTGGTATCATCATACCAACAATAACTTTTAAGTATTATCCTTAGCCAAACCTTAATAGGTTAAGGGATTCCTGCATACCCCTTTACCAAATTAACTTAGGGGAGTACCATGTACCTCATAAATGTTCCATTATTATATTTGCAAGTTGTTCATTAACATGTTTACTTGGGGGATTCCACCGTACCCCACAAGGAGTTGAATTAACCATAACCATGACCACTAAACCTTTTCATTTAACCATTCCAAACCATTTAAACCCTTTAAGGTTCTATTACCAAACCATACCATGCAATAGTTCCATTAAAAATTCCAACAATATAGTAAAAGCATTCTCATAAGCATATTATCAAATATATTGGGGGCATCATGTTTCCAAAACTAAAATCAAATAAAAATTAATCATTCCCATGCAACCAAGTATCCAAACCACCATTAAAACATTTAAATACATAATTAAAACATGGAAAACCATAACCAAGCCATTATATCCAAAACCCCCAATATATATTTGAAAACACAAAAGTATATAACAATTATGCCATGAAAACAAATTACAAAATATGCCTTTAGTTGGAAATAAAAATAAGGGAAGGAGTACATGCCTTAATTGAGAAGATAATTGAGAGAAGTCACAAAACAAGCCCCAAATTAATCCTTAAGATGAAACTCTAGCTTTCTTTGCCCAAGAACTTTCTAGAGGATTAGAGAGTGTTTTCTAAGAGTTAATGAATAGAATAATAGGGCAAATAAGCTCCCAAGTGAGTTAAAAGTTATGGGGCCTTAATAGGTTAAGTGGGGAAATATCCATATTGCCCTTACTTAAATTGCATAAAATTCCCATCAGGGTGTACGACTACGCATACCAGTCTTACCCTCCAATACGAGTAGTACCCACCACTCATACCCTAAGCCTCCCCCTTGGACCCAACATTGTCCAAGGTACGACTTACCCAAACCAAGTCATACTAAAATCATACGACTCATACCTTCAACCCGTACCCATGGCAAAATAGAATTATAACACCTCGAAACCTCATCCCGAGATGCCACATGGTGCTTAAGGTTAAAAGTAGCCCCAAGTTAACCCTTTGAGCCTGTTACTACTTCTAATACTTGCATTAGGATAAATAAGCTAAACAATGATACTTTATTGTGTCAATTATAATCCGAAATAACTGGAAATAATGTCTGAATAGCAAAAATACTAATAATCTGGAAAACAACTTCAACTGACAATCTAGTCTGACAAAGCCTCTACTACTCAAACTGCAGAGCTATTGGGACAGACTCCCAACTGACTCGTAATGATCTGAAAGTAAAACTCAAAACACTATGAAAGAGAAAAAGCTGCCAATATAGGTCCTCAAACCATGAGGACTCACCAAGGATAAGGATGTAGATAAGATGCTCGGAGATCGCTATCACTGCTGGGACTAAGCACCTAAACCTACATTATGAGACAATGTAGCACACAGACGTGTATGTCGATCAGTACTTGGATGATGTACTGAGTATATGAGGGTGTATGCATTAATTAAGACAATAGTATCAACCTTAATAGAAACCATACATGCAGCTATAAATGACTCGTATAGCTTGAATAAAACTGAAAACTGAATATCATAAATCATGTACAATAAGGCATAAATCATAAATCTTCTGAGTCATTATATTAGTTCTAAAACCTATATTCTCCATCTTATTCTCAAAACTGGTAAGCAAGAGAAATCTTAAAACATTAGTTCTCAAAACTTGAACTTTGATCTCATGGAGAATAAATGACTTCTTTAAAACTTAGAGCTTATAGAACTTTGGAACTTAGGAAACTTTTATCGCAATTAGAGTAGGGGACTACTTTTGGAGTTTCTCTTAATCGACATAAACCATGTGAGCCATATGGTGTCCAACGTCTTTCCCATATTGGGGAGAGTTGTTCTATCCTTGCCATCGGAGTAGAACCTTAACTTTAGTAATCACTTATCTTAACCCACTTGGGGGGAATCAGAAACCTATGGGGGCACATAGCTCTAGGGCATGAGACCTTGGAATCATACCTAACTCGGTGCTAAATACTACTCCCATACTTAAGCTCAGAACTTTTAGGAAATCCACCTTAAAATAATTCAAGGGTCCAGAATAAAGACCAAATATACTTCTCTTGTCTTTAAAGCATAACTAGTGTGGACTCCTATCTTAGCTTAGACCCAAAAGGATCAAATCTTTACTTAAAATCTAAAAATAGCTTAGCTATGGATACTTATGACCCAAACAATCTTGAACAACAATCTTAAAAAGGGGGTCTATTGACCTAAATAGCAATTCTCAAGTTAACATCTCAAAATTCATGCTTAAGAATGCAATTACTCATAAGGTATCTTGAAATCGATAATTTTTTATCAATAGGCATGGAATACAATTAAAATCATGTAATTTAACTCTTAATTCATGGTAAATATAAAAATCTTACAATTAGTGGAAATGGGTATAAACCCTAACTTGATTTTCATAAAAAAATCTCATAAATTGTAGAAATTTATAATTTAAAGTAAGCTTTTGGGCACAAGGGTGAAAGAGTTACCCTTGTTCAAACCCCACATACCTTAGATTTTGACTTTAGATGAACAAGCTTGCTTGAGGCACTTTTTTGAACTCTTGAGTGAGGGATCTTAAAGATTTTGACTAGGGAACTTTGAATCTTAACTCAATTTGCAGAAATTATGGTGGAATCTTGAAGTTCTTTGAAAAGGAATTGACTTTGCTCTTAAGGGAGAAAACCCTAGGTCTTAATGTTTTTGATGGATATGAAGTTATGTGCTTCATTCTGAATATATCTAAGTGTTAAAAGGGTGGAAAAAAAATCAAAAAGTCCTTTTAAAAATGACTTTAAAATACTGAACAGGATCTGTGATGGTTGGTGCAACGGTCCGTCAAACTGACCTTCGCACTTGGACCAGAATAAGGGTTCACTGCCTCATCTGCAATAGCATAGGTGACGGTCCATCGCTAGATCGATGGTCCATCACCCTGACCGTCGCACTTAGCCAGAGAGTAGACTCACTGCCTCAGTTGTAACGGTCTGGGCGATGGTCCATCGCTATCTCGATGGTCCATCGGACCTCTCCGTCATACCTGGGTAGTTCAGACTTCTTTCTGTAAAACGTCCATATCTTTCTCTTCCGATGTCAGATTTTGATGAAATAGGTATTGTTGGAAATATAATTCAATTTTTCACAGGATAAAAAGTCATTTTTAGGAAAAATCTATATAGTTTAAACACTAATCACTATGGAAGTCATTTCTAAATCTTTTAGAGATGGAATAAGGCTTCACTTGATATGTTCTAAAGGCTTAGACTATGAGGGAACTTTATGGGGTCTTACAAGAATCATAAAAGGTTTGAACACTACCTACTATACAAGTCCATGGTACGACTCATACCCCGACTTAGGGCTCATGGTGAGCCACTCGTACACAGATCCAACTTAAGTTTCCAAGTTTAAGATGAAGTGAAGGAGAGAGCCAAACCCAACAACCCGTATCCACCAATATGACTCATACACCTAACTCGTATCAATTTAAGAAACCAAATTTAACATACCATCAATCACTGGTCCGCATACGACCAACCCATACCACTCGTACCCCAGTGTATGACTCGTTCCCCCTAATCGTAACTTGTCTAAAAGACAAAAATCCCAAAAAATTTTGAAGGGTCAAAAATCTATGGCGCTATAGTCTCCCCCACTAGGAACATTCGTCCACGAATGACGGATAAGGTAGGGTAAGAACAAGCACAATTCATTTGCATTATCAAATATCAATCCAATCTTTAACCAAGTTAGAAAATAAATATGCAAAGATATTAATCTTTTCATTAACAAAGTTTGAAAACAAAAGTATGTTGAAGAACACATACCTTCTGCACTAATCCCAAGAGCAAAAAACAGATGCGAATACTTGGACTTTATGTCCTCTTTCACTTTCCATGTAGCATCTTCCACCTTGTAGTTCCACCATAGAACCTTAACCTAGGCCATATCCATAGTCCATAATCGATGAACCTACCTATCCAGAATCTCAACCGGGACCTCTTCATAAGAAAGAGAATCTGAGATACCCAATCCCTCCAAAGGAACAACCAAAAAAAGATCACCAATGCACTTTCTCAACATAGAGACGTGAAATAACAGGTGAATGGATCTCAAACTAGAAAGTAACTCCAATTCATAAGCCACATTATCAACCCTATGCAAAATCATATAAGGACCACCAAATCGTGGACTGAGCTTCCCTTCTTACCAAACTGCATTACTCCCTTCATGGGAGATACCTTTAGGAATACCGTATCCCCAATCTCAAAATCTAAGTTTCTACGCCTTACATCCGTATAGGACTTTTGATGACTTTGGGCAGCCTCAACTTATCACTACTCACTTTTACCTTTTCCAAGTCTTGATAAACCAAATTCAGACCAAACATATTCGACTCACCAAGCTTAAACCAACCAATAGGAGACCTACTCCTCCTACCAAACAATGCCCCAAAAGGGGACATATCAATAATAGAATGATAACTATTGCTGCAAGCAAACTCTACCAAAGGTAGATGTTCAACCCAACTGCCACCATAAACAATCACACACACACGAAGCTTGTCCTCTAATGACTAAATAGTCTTTTCTGCCTTCCCATCCATTTGAGGATGAAAAGCAGTACTCAGACTAACCTTAGTCCCCAATCCCTTCTGAAAACAATGCCAGAAGTGAGATAAAAGCTGCATACCCCTTTCAGAAATAATTGAAACAGGTATCGCTTACAACTTTACAATCTCATAAAGATACAAACTCACATAATCCTCTGCTGAAAAGGTAGACCTCATTGGCAAGAAGCGAGCAGACTTTGTCATCCTATCCATGATGACTCAAACAAAACAAGCTAATTCTGAGATCGACGAAGACCAGTAATGAAATTCATATTGATCACCTCCCATTTCCATTCGGCCAAATCAATTTCTTGATGCAATCCACCAGGCCTTATGAGCTCAACTTTGACTTGTTGGAACACCAAGCATTTAGCAATAAAATCAGCCGCATCCCCTTTCATACCGCTCCACCAATACATCTCCTTGAGATCATGATAGATTTTTGCCAAATTGGGATGAACAACGTTGTGTGATTTATGCACCTCAGTTAAAATCCTTTGCTGCAAACCATCCACGTCAAGAACACACAACCCACCTTGGTACCATAAAGTACTATCGTCACTTATTTCAAACACCATTACCTATTGCACACCAGCATCCCTCTTGATTTTCATCAAGATAGGATCCAGCAATTGCTTCTTTTTAATCTCTGCACTAAGAGACGATCAAACCACTTCCTATACCATTACCCCACCATCCTTGGATTCTAAGAGACAAACTGCAAGTGGCTAAGCAGCAAATATCCTTCACCAGTTCCCATTTTCCTTTCTCCATATAGGCCAAACTCCCCATGGAAAACCTGCTAAGATCATAAGCAACAACATTAGCTTTACCTGGGTGGTAGTGAAGACTCATAACATAGTCCTTGAGAAGCTCCAGCCATCTTCTTTGCCTGAGATTTAGCTTTTTTTGAGTGAACACATACTGTAGATTCTTATGATAAAAAAAACGATGTCCACGTATACTCCATACAAATAATGCCGCCTGATTTTTAGGGCAAAACTCACTGCTAAAAGCTCTAAATCATGAGTAGGATAATTCTTCTTAAGCACCTTTAACTGCTTGGAAGTATAAGCTATAATTTTCCCATGTTGCATCAAAACACAACCAAGTCCCACTTGGCATGCATCACAATAAACCATAAACCCCTCATTACCTTTAGGCAATGTCAAAACCAGAGCCGAAGTTAGCTTATCCTTAAGCTTCTTAAAACTCCCTTCATACGCATCTGACCAAGAAAACTTTAACATCTTCTAAGTCAACCTAGTCAGTGGGACAGCTATCGTCAAGAACCTTTCTATGAACCGCATATAATAACCAGCCAAGCCCAAACCCAAGAAGCTTCGAATATCAATTAGAGTCGTGGGTCTAGTCCACCTTTTAACCACAACCACCTTCTGCGAATCCACATGATCCCTTCACTAGTAATAATATAAACCAAGAAAGTTATAGCATTCAACCAAAATGTATACTTGGATAACTTGGCATACAATTGCTGCTATTTTAAAGTCTAAGACACCACAGGAGGTGATTGGCATGATCCACCTCACACTTAGAATACACAAAGATGTCATCAATAAACATAATGATAAAATGATACAAGAATTTCCTGAAAACCCTATTCATCAAATTCATAAATACTGATGGGGAATTAGTCAAACTAAATGGCATTACAAAGAATTCAAAGTGCCTATACCGAGTATGAAAAACCATCTTAGGGATATTGACCTCCCTAATCTTAAGCTGATGATACCCAGGCCAAAGATTTATCTAATAAAAGAGCTTGGCACCTTGCAGCTGATCAAATATGTCATCTATCCTTGGAAGAGGATACTTGTTCTTAATTGTTACCTTATTCAATTACTGATAGTCAATGCACATTCGAAGGAAACCATCCTTCGTGTGCACTAATAACACCGGTGCACCTGGATACACTAGGATGAATACACCCCTAATCCAGAAGTTCCTTAATTTACGCCTTAAGTTACCTCAACTCAGTTGGATCCATTCTATAAGGAGGAATAGATATTGGATGAGTGTCCAGAACTAAATCAATACCAAATGCAATCTCCCTATCTGGAGGGACGCCAGGAAAATTATCTGGAAAGACCTTAGGGAATTTATTCACCACCAAAATCAAATTTAAAGAAGGACCCTCCTAGTTAGAATCTTTAACACAGACAAAATGATAGAGACACTCTTTTGAGATTAACCTCTGAGCTCTAAGATAAGATAAAAACCTCTCCCTAAGAGCTAGGAAACCACCCTCCCATTTAATAACCGATTCACTAGGGAACCTAAAAACAACATTACGAGTTTGATAATCTAATTATGCATAACAAGAGTGCAACCAATTCATCCTCATAATAACATCCAAATTCACCATATCCAGTTCAAACAAATCCACCAAAGTTTGCCTACTACCAACGAATACCACACACACCCTATAGATTCTTTTAGAAATAACTGAGTTACCTACCAAAGTAGAAACAAAAAAAAATATTCAAAATAACCTTGAGATCAAAACCAAAATACACAGCCACAAATGAGGTCACATAAGAAAGAGTGGACCCCAGATCAAACAAGCAATACACATAAATAGAAAAGATTTATAACGTAGCAGTCACAATATCAGGTGATGCCTCAGACTCCTATGAGATATAAGAGCATATAACCTATTTTGACCAGCGTCGGCACCAGAAGTAGGAGTAAACGTCGAAGCAGCACCACTAGGTGCAAAAGCAAAAGATAAAGCAACTGAAGCTTTGACCACCCCCAAAGTACCCTTACCAACCAAACAGTTTCTAAGAATATGGTATGGATGACCATACTTAAAACAACTATCCTTTCCTTCATCACAAAATCCTTGATGAAGACAGCCACAGAACCAATAAAAAAGGTATGAAAAAGCCAACTGTGCCTCGCTCGCCTAAGATTGGGCACTCTATGTCCAAAAACTATCACCACCCTACTGACGCCTATCACCTAAAGGCTTTGGGTAAGGAGTACTAGCTGAAGAGAATGAACAAGAACCCCTCCACTTGTTTTGTTTTTCTGTTCGAGTTGTAATATGATGTCACACTTTATCCCTTTTGTTTTTCTTGAAAATATTATTTTTATAGTATAGTCCTTATCAAAATAATTGTTATTAAAAGCACACCTAAATTATCTCAAATGTTTTGAATATCATATTGAGATTGTAAGTTATTTGATCAGTTTATTCAAATATTTACATAAGAAAATATTGTGATGAATTTCTTCTTTAAAATAAATTTTCTTTTTATTTAACCTTTTCTACCATTAAATTTTGTCAAATAAAAAGGTAATGATAGGCTGACGTCTATCACCCAAAGACTTTGGGTAAGGAGTACTAGCTGAAGAGAATGAACTAAAACTCCCCCACTTCTTCTGTGGCCACTTACTGCTATCCCGACTAACTTGTTGTTGCCTACCACCTTGTTCAAAAGACCTAAACTTCTTACCCTGCCTTCCCTATATTTAGTCTACTTCATTCTCTCTTTCTCCACCTATTGAATATGATCCACCAACCTAGGCATATCCATATCCTTAGTCAGCAACATAGTCTAGCTTTCAAGGATCAAATCCCAAGATAGTCTAGAATCAAACTTTCTCATTCTCACTTTCATATTAGACACTAATTATGAAACATAGCTTGATTTCTAATAAAATTTCAAGGCATATTACTTGACTGACATTTTCCCTTGTCTCAAATTGACAAATTCCTCCACATTTACCTCCTTCATCTCCTAAGGAGAGAAGCAATCCAGACAACTTTTCAAAATTACCTCTATCTTTATCCCAGTCCTCGTACCACTGGTACACAATATCCTTGAGCTGGTAAACTGCAAAATTCACCCCTTCTATATTCATGGCCTACATTACCCAGAATATTTTCAATATTTCATCCAAGAAACCCTATTAATCCTTCTCCGCCTTTATACCAGTAAAAGTAGAAGGATTTATCTTTATAAATTATCCAACCCTTATGGCCTTAGTGGAAGAAACACCAGATGCATCTCATTCAGCGTGAGCAGCAACCAACTAAGCAATAGTATGAATCGATTGACAAAATTTCACATTCGTCACCTCACCTTGAAGAGTTCTAGTGGCAACCAGTGGAACTCCAGAAATAACAAGGGACTGGACCCCTAGACTGAGCATGGATCCCCTATTTCCCTTCCATACTGTCCCCAAATGGGATAAAAGAGTTTTCTTGTGTTCTAGATCAACGAGGAATGATTTGAAAAGAGAAAAAATTAGAATTAAAGAATATTCTGGGACTTATACTCCAAGCTTGAGAATAGAATACTAAGAATGTGAAACATTCCTAAATGCCTTGTAGCCTCTCCTTTATGAGTGTGGTGCACTACACATCTTTAAAAGAGAATCTACTAGACACGGCTTTAGGGACTCCTAATTGACCATGAACCTAAAGCTCTGACACCAACTTGACATAACTCGACCAGGGGTCTTGTCGTAATGGGCATGTTAAGTCCAACCAGGACCAGAGACTACCCCTGATACCCAACCCAACCATCAAGCATGTACCCTGAGCTAGATGAATTCTGACTGAGAACAATCAAACCAAGCCCAACCGTCCTAAATCCAACTGATAACCATAACCAACCAAAACTGTAAGCCAAAATGAAAACAATAACCAAACCAAGTTCCATAACATAACATAAAAGGATGGAATAACTAATAATACCGTCAACCGATATCATCCATAATACCATTGCCAATACCAAGGCTAATACCAATATCGACCCCGCCTATTCCAACCCATAGTAGTTCCATAAATATACTAAAGTGTGTACTTAAATCCATGAACATTAAATGGATCCTTTCAAAAATATGGAAGCTCACCACTTCAATCAAAAAGCTGATCCCAAATACCTATCACTATACAGGAGGAGTAGAATGGTTGGTTCCTGCATTACGTGGAGATACAATTGCGTGAAGATATGTTAGCGGGTAAATACTAGCATGAACTCAGGATAAGGATAAAATAATGTCATCTAATAAAACCAAGTAAACCAACCATATATATATATATATATATATAAACCATATATATATACACAAAAACCATATGGTTGGTTTACTTGGTTTTACTGGATGACATTATTTTATCCTTATCCTAAGTTCATGATAGCATTCACCCGCTAACCTATCTTTAGGTGATTGTATCCCCACACAATACAGGAACTAACCATTCTACTCCTCATGTATAGTGATAAGATTTTAGAATCAACTTTTGGATATATATATATATATATATATATATATATATATATATGTATATATATATATAACCATGCCAGGAAAGGAAACCAGGTTTAGTATGCATTTAATACCATTAACTTGGGTATGTGTAGCTTAACCATCTTAAACCATGCACGAGCTATATGGGTCCAATGTAACCTCCTGAACGGGCCTTGATGCGCGTAGCCGTACATATCAGAGATACCATAAGAGTAGGAGATTTCCAAGTACCCTTCACTCTATATGATGCATATGTAAAGTGTACTTAGAGGATTCCCAAGTTCTTCAAAGTATCATATATAGTCTCCAGAACCAACCTCTCATGTCACCAAAAATGAGTTTCCAATGTTCATTCATTGAACTCCCACCTTCACGATTAGCTATCACACCCTGCCATATTACCTAATTAAAACCATTTCCAACCAACCAATCAATTATTCCATTTATTATTATCCAAGGCAATAAATAGTGGTATCATCATACCGACTATAACTTGTAAATGTTCTATTATTAAGTTTTTTTGGGGAAGTCCCATGTACCCCACAAGTTGTTCATTAATATATTTACTTGGGGGATTCTATCATACCCCACAAGTATTTCAACTAACCATAACCATGACAACCAAATCATTCCATTTAACCATTCCTAACCATTTAAACCATCTAGGGTTCCATTACCAAACCATACCATGCAATAGTTCCATTAAAAAGTTCAACAATGTAGTAAAAGTATTCTCATATGTATTTTATCAAAC
This sequence comes from Capsicum annuum, assembly GCF_002878395.1. Classification (NCBI taxonomy): domain Eukaryota; kingdom Viridiplantae; phylum Streptophyta; class Magnoliopsida; order Solanales; family Solanaceae; genus Capsicum; species Capsicum annuum. The sequence goes on from NC_061122.1 coordinate 89,509,230, forward strand.
ATACTGGGGGCATAGTATTTCCAAAACCAAAATCAAATACCAATTAACCATTCCCATGCAACCAAGTATCCAAACCACTATTAAAATATATAAATACATAATTAAAACGTGGGAAAACTATAACCAAGCCATTATAACCAGAACCCCCAATATATATTTGAAAACCCAAAACCATATAAAAATTATGTCGTGAAAATATTTTATAAATTATGCCTTTAGTTGGAGCTAATAATGGGAGAAGGAGTACATGCCTTAATTAAGAAGATAATGGAGAGAAATTACCAACACAAGCCCCAAGTTAATCCTTAAGATGAAACCTATCTACCTTTGCTCAAGAACTATAAAGAGGATTAGTTCAAAGTGTTAATGAATAGAAAAATAGGGCAAATAACCTCCCAAGTAGGTTAAAAGTCATGGGGACTTAATAAGTTAAGTGGGGAATTATCCAGATTGCCCTCACTTAAACTACATAAAATTCCAGTCAGGGGGTACGACGACCTATACCAATCATACCTTTCAATACGAGTGGAACTCAACACTTGTACCTTAGGCCTCCCTATTGGACCCAATACTGTACAAGGTACTACTTACCCAAACCAAGTCGTACTCAAAGTATACAACCTGTACCTCTAATAGAATAGAATCACAAGAGGTTTGAACACAGTCCACCATACAAGTCCATGGTATGACTCGTACCCTAGCTTATGGCTCATAGTGAGCCACTCGTACTAAGATCTAACTTAAGTTTCCAATTTTAAGAATAAGTGAAGGAAAGGACCAAAACTAACAACCCATATCTACCAATATGACTTGTACCACTTAAGTTGTATCCATGATAAAAAAAAATTCAACCCACCATCAATCACTGGTCAGCATACGACCAATCCATACTACTCATACCCCAGTGTATGACTTGCTCCCTTAAGTAGTAACTTGTCCAGAAACCAGAAATATAGGAAATTTTCTAAGGGTCAAAAATCCATGGTGTTATAGGAGATGATAACTTGCCCTTATTTTCTTTTCCTTAGTTTTTTAAATAGTCATACTAAGATTAATATAGGACTTTATTCGGCTTGTAAATTAGGATTGGCGATGGTATGGTATATTTTCTAATTAGTGACTAACTGAAACACCCTTGGATTTTGGAACCTTAGGAAATTTCCTAGATTTCTGGTATCTGTAAGAAATATGACTAATGGGTATAGGTCATATGCTGGGGAATAGTTGGTAAGGCTGGGTCGTACACTGACTAGTGTTGGTTGGTAGGTTGGATTGGTTTCTAGAATGGGTACGACTTGGTTTGGTACAAGTCGTATGGTGGTTAACGGATCGTATGGTTGGGTTTTACTTTACTTAATTTGAGACTTAGTAAAGCAAGTTAGATTATCTTACTTATATGTTGGACAAAGTCAACTTCTCTTGGTTTTGTTATGGGTATGGGTTAAGGGTACTAGTCGTACCCTTGCATACGATTTGTATTGCAAGTTTGTATGTTGACCAGTGTGGGGATCTAAGGGAGGTCTAGGATATAAGTAAGGGGTACCACTCGTATTAGAGGGTACGGCCATTATGGTTGAGTCGTATCCACCTATGGGGATTTTATACAGTTAAGTTAGGGGAAATTTGGACATTTCCCCTCTTAACCCTTTAGGACCCCATAACTTATACTACACTTGGGCGGTTATTTTCTCTATTCTAATCTAAAACTCTTAGAAACACTCTAATTTTCTCTGAGGCTCTTTGGTAAAGAAAGGCTAGGGTTTCATCTAGAGGTACAATTTGGGGCTTGTTTGGGTGATTTCTTTTTATAATCTTCGTGATCTAAGGCCAGATACTTCTTCCTCATTGTTAGTTCCAACAAAAGGCATTATTTATTCAATATTTTTATGGCATTATTTTTTATAGTTTTTGGGTTTTCAATTATATGTTGGGATTTTGGTATTAAAAGCTTGCTTATGGTTTTTCCATGTTTTACTTATGTTTTTACATGCTTTAATGGTGGTTTAGAAAATTGGTTGCGTGGGAATGACTGATTGGTAATAGGAATTAGTTTTGGAAATACTATGCCCCCAACATGTTTGACAAAATGCCTATGATAATTCTTTTACTATACTATTGGACTTTTTATGGAACTATTGCATGGTATGGTATGGTAATGAAACCGTAAATGGCATAAATAGTTTAAATAGTTTTGAATGGTTAACATAGGATGGGTTGGTGGTCATGGTTATGTTTAACTAAACTTTCTTCTAGGGTACAAGGGAATCCCCCAAGTAAATATGTTAGTGAACAACTTGTAGGGTACAAGGGATTCCCCCAAGCAAACATAATAATAGAACACTTGTAGGGTATACAGGATTCCCCCAAGTTAACTCAATAATGTAATCTATGGGTACATAGGAATCCCTTTACATAAAAAAGTTTGCTAAGTACATTGCTTACAAGCTATAGTAGGTATAATAATACTACTACTCATATCCTTGGTTAATTATAATATAATATTGGCTTGGTTAGTTGGAAATAGTTTTAATTAGGAAATAATGGTGAGGTGTGATAGCTAACCATGAAGGTGTGAGTCCAATGGACGAACACTAGAAACTCATGTTAGTCGATATGAGGGGTTGTTCATACCGACCATATATGATACTATAAGGTACATGGAAATCTTCAAAGTACACTATATCTGTATCATAAAGAGTGAATGGTACTCGGGAATCCCATACTCTTATGGTATCTACAGTTCATATGGCCAAACACATCAGGGCCTGTTCAGGGGGTTACACTGGACCCATATAGCCCATGGGTGATTTTAGAACGGTTAAGATACACATACCCAGGTTAATGGTTTAAAATATATGCTAAACCCAATTTCTTTTCACAACATGGTTGTATATATATATGTATATATGTGTGTGTGGTTTGAACGCATAAGGTTGTTTTACTTAGTTTTACTAGATGACATTATTTTATCCTTATCCTAAGTACTTGCTAGAATTCATCCTCTAACCCATCCTCAGGAGATTGTGTCCCCATACTATGCAGGAACTAACCATTCTACTCCTCTTACTTAGTGATTAGATTTAAGGATTACCTCAGTTGGACTGAAGTAGTGAGCATTCATATTCTGGAAGGCTCCATTTCATATCATGGACATCTTCATTTGTTTAGGATAATTTTAAGATATTGGTTTTGGCTATGGTTGGGGGCATGTCCCAACTAAATATTGGTTTTCTTTTGGTTAGAGGCTATTATTGAACTACTATGGGTTGATATGGGTGGAATCGGTAGTCGTGTTAGCCTTAGTATTAGCATTGGTATTGGGGTTGATATTAGTTGACTAAATTTTTCACTATTCCATCCTTTTATATTATGTTATGGGCAGGAATCTGGTTATTATTTTAGTTTTGGCTTATGGTTTTGGTTTGGTTATGGTTATTGGTTGGGTTTGGGAAGGTTGGGCTCATTTGGGTTAGTCTTAGTCATATACCTATCCCAGAGCCTAGATTTTTGCAATTACACGCTATCTTGTTAAATATTTGAAATTTATTTAACTCAGGGTATATGCGAGATAGTTGGGTTTGGTATTGGGGAAGGTCTCTAGTTCTAGTTAGACTTGAGATGCCTATTCCAATAAGGCCCCTAGATGGGTCGTGTCAAGTCAATATCAGAGCTTTAGGTTCATGGTCAGTTTGGAGTCTACAAATCCAAGTCGAGTAGGGTCTCTTTTAAGGGTATGTAATACCTCACACTCATAAGGGAGAGGCTACAAAGCATTTTGGAATGTTTCACTTTCTTGGTATACTATTTTCAAGCTTGGATTCTAAGTCCTGGAATATTCTCTAATCCTGGCTTGTTCGCTTTTCAGATCATACCTCGATGATCTGAGATACAAAAGAACTCCTCTGTCCCAACTGAGGACAATATTGCAGAGGAATGGACTACGTAGGGGATTTATACTTTAACTAGGGTTCCAGTCCTTGATATTTTTGGTGTTCCATCAGCTGCTACTAGTCCTCCTCAGGATGAGATGAGTAATACGATATTTTACCAATTGATTCATGTTATTTCTTAGTTGGTTGCTGCTCAGGCAGAGTGGGATACATCTGGTGTTTTATCTGCTAAGGCTATAAGTTTTGGCTAATTTATAAAGATAAATCCTCCTACTTTTAATTGTGTGAAGGTGGAGGAGGATCCTCAGGATTTCTTGGATGAAATGGAGAAAATTTTTAGGGTTATGCAGGTAATAAATAAGGGAAGGGGAAGGTGTTTCAAGTGTGTCCAACCAGGCCATATGCTTAGAAATTATTCAATTGGTAAGGGTGATTTGGGAGCAATTAAGGCTCTGATTGGTAAGTGTACAATAGGAATGATCAAGCCAAAGGGTGTTGCTTCTGCATCTGTTTCTGCTTCTGGTATTGGTGCAAGTCAGAATAGGTTATATACTCTTGCTACTCGATAGGGATCTGAGTCACCACCTAATGTCATGACTAGTACATTATAGCACTTTTCGCATGACGTGTATTGCTTGCTTTATCTGAGGTCTAGTCTCTCTTATTGACCCCAATTCTGGCTGTATATTTTGGCTTTGATCTTGAGGTTATTTCAGATCCTATTTCTATTTCTACCCCAGTAAGAGACTCTATGGTTGCTCAGAGAGTCTATAGGGGGTGTGTGGTATCAGTTGGTAGTAGGAAGACTTTGATGGATTTGTTTACACTTGATATGGTAGATTTTGATATTATTCTGGGGATGGATTGTTTATAATATTATAATGCATCCTAAGATTATTGAACCCATAAGTGTGTCTTTTAGTTCCCTGGTGAACCAGTTATTGAGTAAGAGGGTGGCTCTCTATATCCTAGGGTAAGATTTATTTCTTATCTTAGAGCTCAGAGATTGATCTCTAAAGTCTGTTTCTCTCATCTGGTCCAGGTTAAAGATTCTAACTCGGAAGGTCCTTCTTTTTATTTAGTTCCAGTAGTGAATAAATTTTCTGAAGTCTTTCCGGATGATCTTCCTAGTGTTCCTCCGGATAGGGAGATTGAGTTTGGTATTAATTTGGTTCCGGGCACTCGTCTAATATCTATTCCTCCTTATAGAATAGCTCCAGCTGAGTTAGGGGAACACAAGGAGAAACTTTATGATCTTTTAGATAAGGGTTTCATCCATCCTAGTATGTCCCCTTGGGGTGCACCAGTTTTATTCGTACGTAAGATAGATGGTTCCCTTCGAATGTGCATTGATAATTGGCAATTGAATAAGGTGACGATCAAGAACAAGTATCCTCTTCCAAGGATAGATGACTTTTTTGATCAGTTACAAGGCGCCAAATTTTTTTCTAGGATAGATATATGGTCTGATTTCATCAGTTTAAGATTAGGGAGGAGGATATCCCTAAGACAGTTTTTGTACTCGATACAGGCACTTTGAGTTCTTGTTTATGTCAGTTTGTTTGACTAAGATATGTGTTCTAGTCTGAAATCCCAATAGCGTTGTCTCTAAGTATGCCAAATTTTTAGGTAATTTCTGGATCTTTTTATCATTATGTTCATTGATGACATTCTGGTTAATTCTAAGAGTGAGGTGGATAATGGTAATCACCTCTGCATGGTGTTGCAGGTCTTAAAAGAGTAGAAGTTGTATGCCATGTTCTCCAAGTATGAGTTTTGATTAAACGTTGTGACTTTTCTTGGTTATATTACATCTAGTGAGGGGATCATGATGGATCCGCAAAAGTTTGTTGCGGTTAAAAAGAGTCTTAAACCCATGACTCCAATTGATATTCATAACTTCTTGGGTTTGGCTGGTTATTATAGGCTATTTGTGGAAGTTTCTGACGATACCAGACCCATTGACTAAGTTGACTCAGAAGAAGGTAAAGTTTTCTTGATTGGAAGCTTATGAGAGGAGTTTCGAGAAGCTAAACAATAAGCTAACTTTAGCTTCAGTTTTGGAATTGCCTAATAGTAATGAGGGTTTTGTGGTTTATTGAAATGTCTCTCGGGTAGGACTTGGTTGTGTTTTGATGCAACAAGGGAAGGTAATTGCCTATGCTTTTAGGAAATTAAAGGTATATGAGAGGAATTATCCTACTCATGATTTTATACTTTTGCCAGAGGTTTTTTCTTTGAAAATCTGGTGGCATTATTTATATGGAGTGCACGTGGACATTTTTCTGATCATAAGAGTCTACAGTATATGTTCACTCAAAAGAAGCTAAATTTCAGGTAGAGGAGATAGTTGGAGCTTCTCAAGGACTATGATATAAGTCATCACTACCACCCAGTAAAGATAATGTGGTTGTTGATGCTCCTACCAGGTGTCCATGGGGAGTTTATCTCATGTGGATCAGGAGAAATAAGAATTGGTGAAGGATATTCATCGCTTGGCTAATCTTGTTATTCGTCTCTTAGACTCCAATAATGCTTGTTCAGTCGTCTATTGGTGCATAAATCAAGGAAAAGCAAATGCTAGATCCCATCTTGATGAAAATCTAGAGTGATGTTGGTGTGCAAGAACTGACGGTATTCGAGATTAGTGGTGATGGTGCCTAGAAGTGCCAGGGGCAGATATGTGTTCTGGACGTCGATGATTTATGATAGAGAGTTTTTGCTAAGGTGCATGAATCACGCTATATTGTTCATCCCATTTCGACAAAAATACATCATGATCACAAGGAGATGTATTGATGGAGTAGTATAAAGAGGGATGTGGCTGAATTTATGGACAAAAACATGGTGTGCCAATGAGTCAAAGCTGAGCACATGAGCCCTAGTGAGTTATATCAATAAATAGAGTTGCCAAAATAGAAATAAAAGGTAATCAATATGGATTTTGTTACAGGTCTTCCTCGGTCTCGAAATCAATTTGATTCGGTTTAGTTCATCGTAAATAGGATAATAAAGTTTGCTCACTTCTTGCTGATGTGGACAAACTTTTTGGCTGAGGACTATGTGCTATTGTATCTTTATGAGATTGTAAAGCTGTATTGGGTAACTATTTTGATTATCTCTGATCGTGGAATGCATTTTTCATCTCATTTCTTGTGGTTTTACGAGAAAGGGTTAGGTACTAAGGTTAGTCTGAGTACTGCTTTTCATCCACAGACGGATGGGCAAGCATAAAGGACTATTAAGACATTGGAGGACATTTTTCGTGTGTGTGTGATTGATTATGGTGGAAATTGGGTTGAGCATCTACCTTTAGTAGTGTTTTCTGACAACAATAGTGATCATTCTAGCATTGGGATGGGCCCTTTTGAGTCCTTCTATGGTAGGAGGTATAGATCTCCTATTGGGTGGTTCGAGCTTGGTTAGGCAGATATGTTTGGTCTGGATTTAGTTTATCAGGCTATGGAAAAGGTAAAGGTGATTCGAGATAGGATTAAGGCTTGTCGCCAAAAGTCCTATAAGGACATGAGGTATAGAGACTTAGAGTTTGAGGTTGGGGATAAGGTATTCCTAAAGGTATCTTCCTTGAAAAGAATAATGTAGTTTGGTAAAAAGAGGAATCTTATTCCCCAAAATATTGGTCCTTATGCGGTTTTACAGAGGGTTGGTAACGTGGCTTATGAATTGGAGTTGCCTTCTAGTTTAAGCTCCATTCATCCAGTATTTTATGTCTCTATGTTGAGAATGTGTCTTGGTGATTCTTCCTTAATATTTCTTCTAGAAATAATGGATATCTCAGATTATCTGTCTTATGAAGAGGTCCCGGTTGAGATATTGGATCGGTAGGTTCATTGGTTACGGTCCAAGGATATGGCCTCAGTTAAGGTTCTATGGCAGAACCATAAGGTAGAAGAGGCTACATGGGAAGCTGAGGCGTACATGAGGTCCAAATATCCATATTTGTTTTCTGCTCTGGATATTCGTGTAGAAGGTATGTGTTCTTTTTTCACATATTTAATTTTTAACTTAGTTAAGGGTTAGAATAGATCCTTGCATCATTATTTTCTAACTTGGTTAAAGGTTGGATTGATATTTTACAATGCAAATGAATCATGCTTGTGGTTGACCTACCTTTTCCATCATTCGAGGACGAATGATCCTAGTGGGAGATACGGTTGGTAAGGATTGGTCGTACATTGACCAGTGTTGGTTGGAGGGTTAGATTAGTTTCTAGAATGGGTACATCTTAGGTTGATACGATTCGTATGGTGGTTGACGGGTTATATGATTGGGTTTTACTTCACTTAATCTGAGACTTAGTAAAGTAACTTCAATCTTAGTATAAGTTCTTACCATGGGTTGTGAGATAGGATATGAGTCGTATTGTCCCCCTCGCATGTTGGACAGTGTCAACTCCTCTTGATTTTGTTATGGGTATGGGTTAAGGTTACAAGTCTTACCCTTGGATACAGTTTGTATTGCATGCTCGTATGTTGACCAGTGTGGGGGTTCTAAAGGAGGTCTAAGATACGAGTGACGGGTACCACTCGTATTAGAGGGTACGATCGGTATAGTTGAATCGTACCCATCTGCACGGATTTTATACAGTTAAGTTGGGGGTAATTTGGACATTTTCCCTCTTAACCCATTAGGACCCCACGACTTACTCACACTTGGGAGGTTATTTTCCCTATTATTCTAATCAAAAACACTTAGAAACACTCTTTAATTCTCCTTAAGGATCTTGGGTAAAGGAAGGCTAGGGTTTTATCTAGAGGACCAATTTAGGGCTTGTTTGGGTGATTTTTCTCCATCATCTTCATTATCTAAGTCAAAATACTTCTCCCTCTTTGTTAGTTCCAACTAAACGCTTGATTAATACAATATTTTCATGACATGATTATTGTATGGTTTTGGGGTTTTCAATTATATGTTGGGATTTTTGTATTAAATGCTTGGTTATGGTTTTTCCATGTTTCACTTATGTTTTTACATGCTTTAATGGTGGTTTTGACAATTAGTTGCTTGGGAATGGTTATTTCGTAATTGGAATTGGTTTTGGAAATACTATGCCCCTAACATGTTTGAAAAAATTTCTATGTTAATGCTTTTACTATACTATTGGACTTTTTATGGAAATATTGTATGGTATAGTTTGGTAATGGAACCCTGCATGGCATAAATGATTTACATGGTTTGGAATTGTTAAAATGGGATGGGTCAGTGGTCTTGGTTATGTTTAACTAAACTTCCTTGTGGGGTACAAAGAAATCCCCAAATTAAACATGTTAACGAACAACTTGTGGGATACATGGGATTCCCCCAAGCAAACATAATAATGGAACACTTGTGGGGTACACGAAACGCCCGCTGTTATCTCAGCCCATCTCCGCTTCTCAACTATCTGGGAAACCCAAAGAATCATGGGTGTCCCTTTTTAGTGTCTAATCAAATAGTATGGTGGTCTTTTGTACCTCTGCCTCCCAAACTCTCATGATCCCAACAACCAATACCATAACCTCCTCAATAAATATATCAAACATCATAGGTGGAGATAGAGGCAACGGTTGTGTGAAATATGGAATGATAGGGGGATGACTGAAACCTGTCTCTCTAGCAGTGATCGCACCTCCATACATATTATAGCCAATTTTTTGGAATATAGATAGACCAGGAGTATAGACCTTCTAAAATCATGCAGTCATTCTAGTCTCAAAAGTGTCAATCTGAGCATGAAGATCCCTCGTATACTCTACCATCTTATCCCCAATCTTTGCCTCAAACTGGGCTCCAACAGTCTTAAGTGTAGTTCGGACCTAAGGACAAATCTGTTCATAAAAGTGAAGCCAAGTGAGACTTCATATGAGTGAAGCAGGCTGCCAACTCAACCTGCCGCTCAACCAGTTATGGTAAAAAGTCACGCGGCATGCTAACCAAACCAGCAACTATGGGGCAAGGAGGAAAAGTAGATGCCCCAGCTGGCTCAAAAGTAAAAGTCGAGGCTGAAATATATATAACCGGGGGGCCCTCCCCACCTAAAGCAATCTCGAGATCAACTCTCCGCTCGCCCATGTTAATATCAATACCGAATTCCAGCATCTCAATAGGCTCAATCGAAATAGAAGGTCCCTCAAAATGGACCCAAATTGAAGGTTCCACAAAATAGTCCAGCATAGTAGTGGAAAGTGGTTGTTCTCTCTATACAAGGTTCGGGTTTGTTGGATCCTAGATCAAACTATTATCCATAGTGATCGGCACCTTAATCCAATGGTCAACAATAGGAATATTTGGCACGCCAGCCTCATCATATAACTGCTGGATCAAACAAAGAAAAGGGAGACTGGTGGTATCACCGAATGCACAAACATAAATCTTCATCCAGATCTGTGCCGCAAAATCCATTTATCATATCCAACGAGCAAGATGTAAACCAATGTAACTCTCTCCTATGTAAGTATATTGTTCGATCAAATCAAACTCACACTGACACATACCATGGTCCACTAGAATTTTTCTACAAAATACAACATTTGTTCTTTATCTCTGCTTTGTTCTCTATCCATGGGGAATCAGTGCCCAAGTTAGAAACCTGGATGGCTATCCACCTATCCTAGTCAAGACTTTGTCGTCTGTACTCTGGATCTCTTATAGCATATATATCCCGTGTTGATGGTGATGCCATTTACTCTAGCCTAAATAATTCTCTACAGATGGCTACCTTGGAAATATCTACCCTGACCCCCTAACTAAAGTATAGGTTAGTTAGGGATGATATACACCTCTACCCTCTCGCAGGGTAATCAAATAAATGGTAGAGATGTAAGAGGTGCAAAACTCCCAAACTAGAGTCGGGTTGTATGAACCTTAGGGTATAGTCATCCATCTCAACTGGTATTTGTCAAAAGAGGCCCACAGGTCTGGTGCTCCTACTAGCCTTGTCAAATCAATCTTTCTCTCTAGTGCAATACTTCTATTTTATGACCCTACTCAATTAAGAAACTAACCGTTTTAAAAATTTCTTGCAACTCCTCCACATACTATCTCAGAGAAACCTCAACAACGGGTACAACTAAGATGCATTTTGAATTAGATGATGGGGAAATAAGTGGTGGAATAGGAGGCTGAGAGTCCTCTTATGCAACTGGAAGAGCATTCTATGCTGATCATGAAGAAATCTACTGTGGGACCTGGTTTGCACTTTCCTTAGACTAGGATGCAATCGAGCTTGAAGCTGACTCACTAGCTGAACCAGATGCATTCTCCGACCACTTCTAGATTTTGATCCAAGTGTGTCCTCCTCTTCTGCTGACCCTAATGTTGATCCAAACTCAACCTCTTGTCTGGAACCTTACTAGGAATCTACCTCATCCTCTTTATATTGGGATGAGTGTGGTGGTGTCTGGATTAGATTCTTCATTCGAGGTCCTATCCTTTATTCCAAGGGTGATGGAGGTTGGTCCCCTATCTGTGGTTCCTGTGGGACCTGTGTAGGATGAACACCCAATGTAAAAGCAATTGTTGCAGCTATAGCCTACCTCTGAGATCTTCCCCTATTCTATCTTATGACTAACGGTCTTTTTAGGCTCACTAGATACTCATCCACTAAGCCACTTACTCACTTGAAAAGTAGTTTGGGTGCCATCATAACTTGAAAAGTAGTTTTTAGTGCTTCAATCAGAAGAAGGGAATAGAAAATATTGAAAAATAAATCATAAACCCCAAGTTATGGAACCTATGACCCTACTTACGGGCCATAAGTGCCACTTACGGGGGTCAAAGGTGTCGTTATAAGTGTCAGACAAGGCCCTGAAGTTTCAGGTATTTAGGTATGACACCTATGAGGCCACTTATGTCCCATAAGTTCTACTTAGGAGGCTTGTAAGTGCCTGCGTAAGTACACTCTTAAAGGCACTTCCACTTTTTCCTAAATTCTTTATCCTAGATAATGTAAATTATAATTTTACATCCAATTTCACACATTACAGCATATATCAATTCAAGTTCATAGGTCTTTCACTACACTATTTAACTTCTACTTTTGTATATAATATGATCATAGGTATTCTCAAACATAAATCTTATACAAGTTCAATTTTTACCAATTCAAGCCCCATAAATTTTAGAGTTGATCATGAAGTATTAAATTCAGGAAATATCAAGCATTATTTTTTAACTACAAACATCAAGAACATGGTTTTACTAGTGTTGCAGCCAAAATATTACCTGGATTTGAAAAGACATGGAATTAGAAGAAGAATAATGTGAACTTTTAGCCCTACTTGGATGAATATGCGTGCAGTGTGAACTTTTTGTACTGTAATTTTGAGAGATTTTTTACTTTTATAGATTAAGAGGGATGTGGAGAGTTTGAATTTAAGTGGAAAGTTAGAAAATTTGAGAAAGTGGGGTATGTGGATTGGGTTAGGGATTTCAAAACCTGTCGGTGTGCCAGATCAGGTTGGATCCACTTGGGTCCAATCCAGATTTCAAAATTTCTAACCCCTCAGTTTTGGTCCACTTACGGGGACACTTACAACCTGTAAGTGGCTCATCATAAGTGAGACACTCTAGGTGATTTTCACTCTAATTTCAATGACCCACTTACGAGGTTGTATCTTGTACTTATGACTCCAGTAAGTGGGTTCATAAGTACAACTTCAGAAACCCTAAAATCCTTAGATTTTCACTCTGACACCTACTGCACAACTTACCTGGCATAGGTGGGACTTACGACCCCCATAAGTGGGTCAGTAAGTCTGCTTACTGGACTTTTCTAAATTGTGCAATTTTTTACCATGTTCCAGTTGTTTTCCTAAGCTTTAAACCTACAAAAATAAAAATAAAAAGAACACTAAAATATTTAGTTGCCTCCCAACCACTACTTGATTTAACATCACAACACGATGTGTCCATTTGGATACTCATACTTCACTAAAAAGCCTATGAGTTATCTCTCAAGAAGCACCTAATTTAACGTCGCAACATGACTTAGTTGCCCTAGCTACTCATTAGTATTTCACTTCATCAGTATTTCCCATATAGTGCATAACCGCTGCCCGTTAACCTTAGATGGGGCTTCGCTGTCTCGCTTTAACTCAATGGCAACATGCGGGAACACTCTAAGTACTGTGAATGGTCCATACCACCTAGACTTCAGCTTTCTAGGAAACAAACAAAGTCTCAAATTATACAACAACACCATATCACTAGGCTCAAATACCATTTTCTTGATCTTTTTGTCATTATACAGCTTCATCTTCTCCTAGAAAAAATTTAAGATCGAAGCCAAAATTTATCCAACTCATTCACCTTGCTCAACCTCAAATATTTTGCATTATTCCACATAAAATTGAACTTTTTCAATACCCATAGTGCCTGGTGTTCAAGTTCGACTAGCAGATGGAATGCCTGGCCATACACAAGCTGATATGGAAAGGAACCTATGGGGTTTTAGAAAGTTGTCCAATAAGAACAAAGTGTGCCGTCTAACTTTCTTGACCAATCAGTCCTTTTGGCATTCACAGTCTTTGCCAATATGGACTTGATGTCACAATTAGAGACCTCAACCAGCCCACTTGTTTACAAAAGGTAAGGTATTGCCACCTTTTGCTTCACACCATATCTTTTAAGAAGAACCCTAAGTAGATGATTATAGAAGTGAGACCTACCATCACTAATAACAACACTTAGAGTGTCGAACCGAGAAAAAATGTCTTTTACAAGAATGCAGTAATAATTCGACCCTCATTATTAGGAAGCGTAGCCACCTTCACCCATTTTGAAACATAGTTGACTTCCACTACTATATACTTCATCCCATAAGAGCTCATGAACAAACCCATGAAATCAATTCCCACACATCAAACAATTCTAACTCCAAGATAGACGTCATAGGGAATTCACGTTTTCGAGAAATATTACTTTATCACAGACTCACAAAAAATCATGAGCATCCTTGTAAATAGTTAGACAATAGAACCCACACTGCAAAATTTTGTGGGATATATGGGTACCACTATAATGGACCCTCAATTGGCAAAAAATGGCAAGCCTCAATTATGCTCAACATCTCCACCTCAGGTGTACACCTGTGAATAACTCCATCTGCACATATTCGAAATAAATAAGACTAATCCCAAAAAATATTTCTCACCTCATTCATGAAACACTTACATTGCTGAAATAATAAGTCTTCCAAAACAAGATCACTTTCTAAAAAGCTAGCGAAATCAGCAAACCAGGGTTTTAAATTTGCCTCTTCTTCAAGGCGGGTTAGGTGGTATGGAACTTGTTTTTTAGTGCCTTTTTTGATCTTTTACGTCAAATTCCTACAATAAGAGTACCCAACGAATCAGCCTTAGCTCAGTATCTTTCTTCAACATGAGATAACTCAATGTTGCATGATCTGTAAGAACAATGACTTTGTTCCCTATCAAATAGGACCAAAATTTCTCAAAGGAAAAAACCACTAGGAGTAAATATTGCTCAAAAACTGTATAATTTTTCTGCATGGGATTTAATTCTTTATTGGCATTGTAGATAGAGTTAAGGATCTTCTCAATTCATTGCCTAGGATAGACCCTAAAGACATACCACTAGCATTGTATATTACCTCAAAACGTAAAGACCAATCTGGAGACACAATAATAAGAGTCGAGATCAACCGCTCCTTAAGGCACTCAAAGGCCTTGAGACAAGCATCATCAACAATGACCTTTAGCTCCTTCTCTAAAATCTTGCATAATGGATTCATAATTTTAGAGAAGTCCTTGATAAATATCCTGTAGAAGTGAGCATAAACCATGAAACTTCTAATACCTTTAACTGAAATTGGTGAAGGTAATTTTTTAATCACCTCTATCTTCGCTCTATTAACATCAATACCCATCATCAAAATCTTGTGTCTGAGAATAATCCCTTTCATCACCATAAAGTGGCACTTTTCCTAATTTAAAACTAGGTTACGCTCTATGCATCTCTAAAGTGCATTGGCTAAATAGGACAGATAGTCACCAAATGAGCCCCCAACTACCAAAAAGTCATCCATAAATACCATTATAGTTTACTCCACCATATCAGAAAATATTGACATCATACAACGCTGAAAGATGGAAGGAGCATTGAAAAGTCCAAATGGTATCCTCATGAATGTAAAAGTATCATATGGGTATGTAAAAATATTTTTATCTTGGTGTTTGGAGGTAATGGAAATATGATTATACCCTGGAAACCATCAAGAAATAGTTTCGACCTCTACCTGCAAGTCTGTCTAGCATCTGATCCATAAACGACATAGGAAAATGGTCTTTTTATATCCAAGTGTTCAACTTTTGGTAATCTATGCACACTCTCCAACTATTAACCAATCTCATGGACACTAGATCATTCTCCTCATTTTGGGACCATAGTGATCCTACCCTTCTTAGGTACAAACTAAATCGGGTTCAACCACTTGTTGTCCGTAATGGGATAAACTATGCCTATATCTAACCACTTTATAATATCTTTCTTCACCATCTCTTGCATATAAGGGTTCAAATAATGCTAGTGCTTGATTCTTGGCACACAATCAGGATCAAATAAAATTTTATGAGTACAAATCATGGGTAGAATCCCCATAATATTTGCAAAAGTCCATCTGATGGCCCTTTTAAATCTCTACAATCCTAAAATCATTGCCTCAACCTATGTATCCACCAAATCAGTTACAATAATAATCAATAAGGTATTGTCAAATCCTAAAAATACATACATAAGTTAGAGAGAAGGGCCTTTAATTCCAAGATCGGTGGCTCTTTGATAGATGGTCAAGCGGTAGAGTTGCTCTATTATTCAACTCAAGATCTAACTCTTTTAGTGAGTAATAATAAAAGCTTCGGCCGCTAGTTGGTCAAACAAGTGATAAATTCTAGAAAGTAAATATTTATTCTTGATGGAGACTTTGTTCAACCGATGGAAGTCAATACACATTTTGAGAGAACCATCTTTCTTACGCACAAATAAAACTTTTGTTGCCCATGGGGAGATGCTGGGTCTGATGAATCCCTTATCTAGGAGATCCTATAACTGCTCTTTTAATTCTTTGAGTTTTTCTGGTGCCATTCTATATGGTGGAATAGATATAAGCTGAGTGCCTGGAAGAAGGTCTATTCCGAAGTCAATTTTCCTTTCGGGAGAAACTTTAGGAAGATTTTTAGGAAACACATCTGAGAATTCATTTAATATTGGAACTGACTCAAGACTAGAAGTCTCTGAACTAGAGTATTTGACTCGTACAAGATGATAGACACATCCCTTGGATATCATTTTTCTTGCTCTAAGGTATGAAATCAACTAACCCTTAAGGGTTGTCGTACTACCTCTCCATTCAAGGACTGGTTTATTTGGAAACTAAAAATAAACAATTCTATTTCTACAATTGACTGAGGCATAGCTTGAATAGAGCCAATCCATACTGAGAATGAGGTTGAATTCTATCATCTCTAATTCTACTAAGTTTACTGATGTGATTTTTTGAGATATCATAACCAAACAGTTCTTGTATACCCGTCGGGCTATGATAGATTTACCCACTGGGGTAGAAACTGAGAAAGGCTCTACTGGGAATTCTAGACTGACTCTAAAGTTAATAGTTATATAAGGAGTTATGAAAGATAAAGAAGCTCCTGGATCTAGAAAGGCATAAATATATAAATGGAAGATCTGTAACATACCAGTGACCACATCAGGAGAATTTTCCAGATCTTGCTTGGACTAAACTGCATAAAGCCTATTTGGTTATTGCCCACTAGTGGCACTGGAAGTGGCATCCTACTGATTAGGGTAACTTGACCGAGCTGAAAGACGATATACGGATCCTAAGAACCTGACTGTGGGCAATCTTGACTCTGTGGCCTAGCTTTCCACACCCAAAACAAATATCACTGCAAGCTCTACAAATATCTTGGTGGTTTCTGCCATATGTCAGATAAAGAGGATTTGTTCGAGAACTACAGACACTACCCTGATATTTAGAGTCGTGCGCCCTATCTTTGTTACCGTTACTAAACTTAAGTATTGGAGCACTAGCTAAAGACGGAGCTAGAACTGAAGACTTTGGATGAAGCTAGGAACGGTTATAGCCCTCTGACTTAGGCTGATTGAAATTAAAGCTACCTGTTCTAGCTCTCTTGTTTTGCCTCTCTCTCTCTCTATTCTTAGCCCTTTTATCTGTTGACCATAGACCATGAGCCTAGATATGTCTATCTCCTTAATCAACATCACAGTTCTGCACTTCTTAACTACACTATCTGATACCCTAGACATGAACTTGCTTATTCTGGACCTACTGTCTGCTACTACGTGGGGAGCATACCTGGCTAACTGAGTAAACTTGAGGGAATACTCTTTCACGCTCAGGCTACCTTGTCTGAGATTGATAAAATCTAACACCTTGGCATCTTAAAGCTTTAAGGGAAAGAATCTATCTAGAAAAGCAGTAGTAAACTCTTCCCACTCTATGGGCTCTGCATTCGTGCCCCTGTCTACCTTTCACTGCTTAAACTATGTATGAGCTACATCTTGTAGCTGGTAGGAAGCTAACTCAGCACTCTCACTGGAAGTCGTCCCTATGATATCTGACTTTCTAAACCTAATCGAAGAACTCCTATGGATCCTTTTCTGACTTAGATCTTGAGAATTGGGGAGACTTTATTCGGGTGAAGTCCCGAATCCTGGCTATAGCAGTATTGGCCACTGGGTTAGCCTGAACAGAAACTGGCCATTCATTCTGAGATGCTACGAAATTAGCTAGAGTGGTAAATGCAGCTCTGAATTCTGCACAGGAGACATCTCATCCAAGGGATCTGCCTGAACGGGATGAGGTGCTGACTGATTTCTGGTCCTTTTTTCGTTAGTCTTTTTGGGAGGCATATTCTGTAAATAGAAGGAAGAGACAAATTAGACTAAGATTTTGACTTTAGCTCATGCTCACTCGTACTACATTAATACTGAAAGAAGAAAAACCTTTCCTAAAACATCTCATAGCTCCTATCCTTAAGTGTGGCGCACTACACACACATGCACAAGACTCTACTAGACGTGGATTTCAGAATTCCTAAGACTCTGTTGAACCTTAGGCTTTGATACCAAGTTTGTAATGCCCTGAGTCTGTACCCCGGGCTATACAGTGCTTACGACCCCAAAGGACCACAAGCTAACCCATGACTGATATCTATTATGAGCACTGAATAATAATACTAAAAATAATATGGAAAATAGGTTGAATTTCCATAAGGTTCAAATCTGAAAACACTGATAAAGAATATCAACTATAATAATAATCAACAGAGCTAAATATTGTCTGATAATCTAGTTTGAAAAGTCTCTAACTAAACTGCCTGTATGTCGAGTTGATGGACAAGCTACTAACTAAATCCAACTACTGTACTACTAATAAACTAAAATATTAAAATAAAAGCATTCCCTCAATAGATTAGGACTCATTACTAAAACTGCTGCAGATAACTGAATCTGTTTATGCACGATCAGGAACCTAAGTGTCCGAATCTATATATAAGCAATCATAGTGCAAAGAAAGAGTATGCGTCAGTATGTAGATGTAAGACCCCGTGAAACTTCTAAGCTTAATTCAGTCATTTAAGTTTGTCAAGGGGTCCCAAAATTAGAAAATTCTAACCAAGTTCCCAGACTTAGCCTATTTTGGCCTTCCTAAGTTGGAAATCTCATCTCGCCATCTTAATGTCATTTAATGTCATATATTTTTATTAATTCACGATCAGGAAGGTCAATAGTAGTTCTCAAAAAAGTTTTAGATTTTTCAAAACATGTTTAGACCATGTTTGGAGTCCCAAAAAAGTGGACCAATACAATTTTGGTATGCCGCATCGCCAATTGCGTTGGTCAATGTTTTTGCAGGCTGCCAGAGCCAAAACTTCTGAGGCTCGATGTAATCATTGTAGGATGCATAGAGTATCGCATTTCAAACATCAATAAATTGCGTTGCTTGTAACGTCGGCACCCAGTTTTTTGTTATTAAAAGCCCACATCCTCAAGGGCAAAAGAGTCAATTTCCCACCCCTATATAAGTCAAAAACCAGTAATTCAGACCTATTTTACCCAAATTATAGTGGTTTCTCTCTCAAATCCATCAAGAACAAGCTAGGGTTTCCAATTGAGGATCCAATTTCAAGAATTTCACCATTTGTTTTCAAGAATCTTCCATCCAAGGTATGCATAGTGTGGATTTATGGATTCTTTTTATCCATAAAGCTCAAGAACCCTATTTTAAATTATAAATCATGATGTTTATGTTGTGGGTTGTTTCTTAACCATGTTTATCTTGTTGTACGATTCCCAAGTTGGAATCTTTACGTGTTTTTCATAAAACTATGTTAGCATGCAAGTTGAAATCCATGAATTGAGTTGTTCATAATGTGTAATTCTATGATTACACCTATTCCCTAAGTTGTACATGTAAGGTGTTTGATAAAATTAATAAGAGGATAGAAATTGTGTATTATAGCTCAATTGTAACCCATATGATAAATCCATGCCTTACCCTTATGTTCAAATGACTCCCATGTTATTGATGTACAATGCAAATTTTTGTTGGAATCCTCATGATGTTAGAGTATGAAATTATGATACTTATTATATGCATTCCTACTATGTACAAGTTTATGATAACTATGTGCTTCATGAAATCCCCAACTTATTATATTGTGGATTGTTGATGTTGGTCATGTATTCAAGAATGCCATGCCTTGTAAGTTTCCTTCTATCGAGTCATGGGCATACTTGTACCCGACAACTTGACTGTGTGACTAGAGTCAGTGTCATGTTTTCACAATACTCTCAGTCAAGCCATGGTTAATAGAACTCAGTCAATCATGTGACTCAAGAAAGCTCAGTAATTCAGTAATCTCAGTAGTATTTCGTCAGTTAATGGAACTTAGTTAACTCAGTCCAATTCAGCTCAATTAATCATGTTCCTTCTCTATTGATATGATTAGGATTTAGCATCGAGTGAAATCAAGGATAGGAACTCACCTACCAGTAGAGGGTGTGATTCTTAGAAGTAATCCTTGCATTCTAGAACTACATAGCCAGTGTAGGTTAAGAAATATAACCTGCTAGTTGAGGGTTGATGAGGTGTCTTACCGGCCAATTGAGGGTTCCCACCATTCTCATTTGAGTACCTGGCAGTTGAAGGCCACTCACAGCTTGTCCTTACCAGTGGTGAGGTATTGTCACCCTTCTAATTGGGGTTACAGATTGGACCCCAACTCAGCTATATTTCTTTATTTGGGGCATGTCAGTTAGATGACTACTTCCCACAATTACATTTTTTGTCTTTGTCTCAGTCTCAGTAATAGAACTTAGACAGTTTTACAGAATTTAGGACTGTCAAATACAGTCAACTCAGAATAATAGAAAACTCAGCTAGTTCCATCAGAACTTAGACTGTTAGATACAGCCTCTCAATATCAGTTATCAGTAACTCATGTTATCAGTATTCAGACTCAATAGTCAGTATCATCACAAATTTAGTTACAGTCATTTATTCATACATGTAATCTCACATTCATATTATATAACCTGTTAGCATTGTTCATGCATTTGAACCCAATGCATTCAGCCTACCTCATATGCAAACTAGTACATTCAATCGTACTGATGCATTTGCGCTATAGTGTTTTATACCATAGGTCTAGATGCATGAGTTCCAAAGCATCAGTAGCACTCCATATTTTAGCAGCCAGATTTAGCAGTGAGTCCTCATCATTCGAGGATGAAATTGTTATTTAGATCATTATTTCATTTTTGCTTTCAGAAGATAGAGTTAGTTCGGGTATGTCCCATCAACTCCTTATTCAGATAGTTCAATCAGTTAGAGGCTTTTCTGACTACAGTATGTTCAGATAGTTTATTTCAGTTCATGTTTTGGTATTGATATACCTCAACTACAACAACAATAACAAGCCCATTGTATTGATATACCGTACTCTCAGATATTATGTTTTATCTATTTTGAACCTTATGGCAAGTTTTAGTCTATTATTTCCACATTTTACATGATGTTATATAGTATTCAGGTAAAGATATCAGTCATAGGTTAGCTTGTGATCCTTCGGGGACATGAGCACGGTGTAGCATTTCGGGTACCAGATTTGGGGGGTTACAAACTTGGAATCAGAGCCTAAGGTTCAATAGTATCCTAGGAAGTCTAAGAGCCGCATCTAGTAGAGTCTTGTACATGGGTGTGTTGCACGCCACACTTATGTGCAGGAGGCTATAAGATGTTTAGGAATAGTTTCCCATTTTTTAGTATTCATTTTGTGCCAGTGATCATAATCTCAAGTTAATCTCTTAGTTTAATCCCTTTCTCTTTTGTTTACATAACATGCCTCCCAAGAAGAGAACTGGGAATCAACCAGCCCCTAAGCCCGAAGATCATTTGGGCGAGCATGTGTCTCATCCAGAGTTCAGAGCTGTATTCACTACTCTTGCTCAATCAGTTGTTGCTCAAAATGAACAACCAGCTATCATTTCGACCAACCCAGTGGCTAATTCAGCTGTATCCAGTATTTGAGACTTCACCCGAATGAATCCTCCATCCTTTTTTGGGTCTAAATCAGAATAGGATCCTCAAGAATTCCTTTACCAGGTTCAAAAGGTTACAGATATCATGGGGGTGTCAACTATTGAGAGTGCTGATCTAGATACATATCAGTTGTAGGATGTTGGTCACACTTGGTTCAAGCAGTGGAAGTCAGAGAGGTCAGTTGATGCAGAATCCATAGAATGGGAGGAGTTTGTCACCGCATTCTTAGATAGATGCTTTCCCCTAGAACTGAAAGAAGCTAAGGTGTTATAATTTATCAACCTCAGCCAGGACAACATAATGGTGAAAGAGTATTCTCCTAAGTTTACTAAATTAGCCAGATATGCTCCTCATGTGGTTGCAGATAGCAGGGCCAAGATGAGTAAGTTTGTTTGTAGGGTGAACGATAGTGTAGTCAATGGGTGCAGGTTCGCGATGTTAAATAATAACATGAACATAGCCAGGCTTATGAATCATGCTCAGTAGATAGAAGAGCAAAATATTAAGATGAGGAAGAAGCAGAATAAGAGAGCAAGGACAGGTAGTTTCAACTTTACTCAGCCTATGTCAGAGGGAGTATAGCATTCTCAGTTCCAACTGCTTCTTCATCCAGTGCTCCAGCTCCTAAGCTCAGGGATGGTAATAAAGATAGGGCTCTAGGCACTAAGTCTCAGGGCAGCATTAGCAATGCCTGAAACAATCCTCATTGTCTGACTTGTGGCAAATACCATCAGGGTATTTGCAGAGCTGGTAGCGATATTTGTTTTAGATGTAGAAAGCCAGGCCACAGAGTCAGAGATTGTCCTCAGATAGGTTCCCAGAGTCCCAAAACCATTTCTCATCTCAGTTCGGTCGCTCAAATCAACAGTGTGCCACTTCCAGCACTACTAGTGGGCAACACCCAAATAGACTTTATGTTATCCAGTCCCTGTAAGATCAGGAAATTTCTCCTAATGTGGTTACTGGTATGCTATAGATTTTTCACTTGCGTATTTACGCTTTGCTAGATCCAGGAGCTTCCTTATCTTTCGTTACTCCTTATATAGCAGTTAATTTAGGAGTCAGTCCCGATATTCTAGCAGAGCCCTTCTCAATCTCTACCCCAGTAGGTAAAACCATCATAGCTGATGGGTATACAAGAACTGTCCGATTATGATATTTCAGAAAGTTACCTCAGCAGATTTAGTCAAATTAGAGATGACTGATTTTGATGTCATTCTCAGTATGGATTGGCTTCATTCCTTCTATGCCACAGTCTACTACAGAAACACAATTGTCCAGTTTCAATTTTTGAATGAACCCGTCCTGGAGTGGAGGGGTAATACTTCAGCTTTCAGAGGTCAGCTTATTTCCTACCTTCAGTCACAAAAAATGATATCTAAGGGATATGTCTATCACCTTGTTTATGTTAAGGACGCTAGTTCTGAAACTCCCAAACTTGAATCAGTCCCAGTCATGAATGAATAATCAGATGTCTTTTAAGAAGATCTTCTAAGAATTCCTCCGAAAAGAAAAATAAACTTCGGCATTGATCTTCTTCTAGATACAGCCTATATCTATTCCGCCATACAAAATAACACCATCAGAACTTAGAGAATTGAAAGAACATTTGAACGACATCTTAGATAAGGGATTCATCAGACTCAGTGTTTCCCCGTGGGGTGTACCAGTCTTATTCATCTAAAAGAAAGACGGTTCGCTCAGAATATGCATTGATTACCATCAACTCAATAACGTCATGGTCAAGAACAAGTATCCACTTTTTAGAATCGATAGCTTATTTGACTAACTTCAGGGAGCCAGCTATTTCTCTAAGATAGACCTCAGATCAGGCTATCATCAGCTCAGAGTCAGAGAATATGACATTCCAAAAATAGCTTTCCATACTCAGTATGGTCACTTTGAATTCCTAGTCATGTCCTTTGGTCTTACCAACTCCCCAGCAGATTTTATGGACTTGATGAATCGTGTGTTCAAGCAGTACTTGGATATGTTCGTCATAGTCTTCATAGATGATATCCTTGTCTATTTTCGCAGTAAGCATAATCATATAGACCATCTCAAAATCATACTTCAGACTCTCTGAGATCATCAATTATTTGCCAAATTCAGTAAGTGTGAATTTTGGCTAAAGTCAGTAGCATTCCTTGGTCATATCATTTCCGATGATGGCATTAGGGTTGATCCTAAAAAGACCGAAGCAGTAAGAAACTAGCCCAGACCTGTCTCTCCATCAGATATCAGGAGTTTCTTAGGTTTGGCAAGCTATTATAGATGGTTTGTTGAGGGATTTTCTTCTATTGCATCCCCTATGTCCAGATTGTCTCAGAAGAAAGTTAAGTTTCAGTGGTCAGATCCTTACAAGAAGAGTTTTTAGGAGTTGAAGACTCCACTCACCTCAGCTCCAGTCTTAGCTCTTTTGAATAGTTCAGATGGTTTTGTGGTGTACTATGATGCCTCCAGAGTAGGTTTGGGTTGTGTCCTCATGCACATGCTAAGGTAATAGGCTACGCCTCCAGACTGCTTAAACCCCATGAGAAGAATTATCTGACTCATGATCTTGACTTAGAAGCCATAGTATTTGCCTTAAATATTTTAAGGCATTACTTGTATGAGGTACATGTAGATCTGTTCGCATATCATAAGAGTCTTCAATATGTCTTTTCTCAAAAATATCTCAATCTATATGAGTGTTCTTTATCATCCGGGCAAGGCCAATGTAGTGGCCGACACTCTTAATACTCTGTCTATGGGTAGTGTTGCTCATGTTGAGAGCAGTAATAAGAAATTAGCTCAGGAAGTTCATCAGCTTTCCCAACTAGGTGCCTGCCTAGTTGATTCAGCAAAGGGTAATATATGGGTTTAGAGTGGTTTGGAATCATCTCTAGTTTTCGAGGTGAAAGAAAATCAGGATAGAGATCCCAATCTTGTTAATTTGAAAGAGTTAGTCAAGGATCAGAAAGTAGAGGTTTTCTCCCAAGGATTAGAAGCACATTATATGCGTTACTTTATTCATCCAGGGGCCACTAAGATGTACGATAACTTGCAGGAGATCTATTGGTGGAGTGGGATGAAGAGAGATATTGCAGAGTAGTGGATAAATGCTCTACATATCAACAGGTTAAGATAGAGCATCAAAAACTTAGTGGGTCCATGCAGGAGTTCAATATTCCTACTTGGAAGTAGGAAGAAGTGAACATGGACTTTATGATGGGTTCACCTCATACTCATCATTAGTATGATTCAGTTTGGGTCATTGTAGATAGGATAACCAAATCAGCTCATTTTCTTCCAGTCCATACCTCTTATTCGACTGAGGATTATACCAAACTCTACATTAGAGATTTGGTCAGATTGCATGGTGTCCGCTATCTATTATCTTAAATAGAGGTACCCAGTTCACCTCTTTTTTTTGGAAAGCATTCCAAAAGGGTCTTGGTACCTAAGTTCATCTCAGTACAGCCTTCCATCCTCAGACAGATAGTCAAGCAAAAAGGACCATTCAGACTTTAGAATATATGCTAAGGGTGTGTGCAATTGACTTCAAGGGTATTTGGATGACCACTTTCCTTTGATTGGGTTTGCATACAACAACAGCTATCATTCCAGTATTCGGATGGCTCCATTCAAAACTCTCTATGGTAGGAGATGTAGATCTCCAATCAGTTGGCTCGAAGTTAGTGAGGCTGCAGTCCTAGGGCCTAACTTAGTATTTTATGCCTTAGAAAATATCCAGTTGATCAGAGAAAGACTTTGGGATACCCAGAGCCAACAGAAGTCTTATGCAGATATGCGCAGAAAGGATCTCAAGTTTGAGATTGGTGATTATGTTTATCTAAAGATTTCTCCCATGAAGGGAGTGAAGAGGTTCATCAAGAAGGGAAAGCTCAATACCTGATATATCGGTCCCTTCAAAATTCTCAGTCGCTTTGGCAAGGTAGCTTATGAGCACGAATTGCCTTCAGATCTAGCCTCAGTTCATCTAGTCTTCCATGTCTCCTTGCTCAAGAAGTGCATAGGTGACCCAGTAGTTGTAGTCCCTATTCAGACCATAGATGTTTAGAATAGCCTCTCTTATGAAGAGATTCCAGTCAAAATTCTTGACTATCAGACTCGTAGACTGAGGAACAAAAAAGTCTCTCTAGTCAAAGTTCTTTGGCGGAATCAGTCTGTTGAGGGAGCTACTTGGGAAGCAGAAGCAGACATGCAAACAAAGTACCCTCACCTCTTTTCCGCTAACTCAGATCTAGCTCAAGGTAACAATTCACCTTAAGCTTTTAAGTTTCATGTTCAGATTTCAGTTACAACTTGGTATCCAGTTCATGTTCAGAATTCCATCATAAACTTGGTATTAAATACCATTGCATATTTAGTCATTCATTTATGTATAAGTTCAGTCATAAATCATGCATCAATATATATTCTCATTGTGAGAAACTCAGTTCATCAGAACAATCAGTCATACATTCATGAATCAATTACACATACATCAGATATGCATGCTCAGTATGGTGCATTCAGTTATCATTCATGTCAGTCATGGAATCATGTTACAGTTGCTCATGTTTAGTATATACGTCAATTTATCTCCTCTCCCATCTCAGTCAGTGTTATTCGAGGATGAATGTTCTTAAAAGGGAGATATTGTAAGACTCCACAAAACTTCTAAGCTTAATTCAGTCCTTTAATCTTGTCAAGGGGTCCCAGACTTAGAAAATTCTAACCAAGTTCCAAGACTTAGCCTATTTTGGACTTCAAAAGTTGGCAATCTTATCTTGCCATCTTAATGTCATTTAATGGCCCATATTTTCATTAATTCATGATCAGGAAGGTCAATAGAAGTTCTCGAATAAGTTTCAGATTTTTTGGAACATGCTTAGATCATGTTCGAAGTCTAAAAACATTAGACCAACGCGATCTTAGTGCGCCGCATCACCAATCGTGTTGGTCAACATTTGTGCAGGCTACCAGATCCAAAACTTTTGAGGCTCGACATGATCATGGTAGGACGCATCGAGTATCTCATAGCACCCATCAACACGCCGCGTCGCTTATAGCGTCGACACCCAATTTTTAGTCATTAAATGACCTCATCCTTAAGGGAAAAGGGGTTAATTTCCCACCCTATATAAGTCACAAACACGTAATTCAGCCCTATTTCACCCAAATTATAGTGTTTTATCTCTCAAATCCATCAAGAATAAGCTTAGGGTTTCCAATTAAGGATCCATCCAATTTCAATAATTTCACTATTTGTTTTCAAGAATCTTCCATCCAAGGCATGCATATTGTTGATTTATGGATTCCTTTTATCCATAAAGTTCAAGAACCCTATTTTAAATTATAAATCTTGATGTTTATGTTGTGGTTTGTTTTGTAACCATGTTTATCTTCTTGTACGATTCCCAAGTTGGAATCTTTACTTATTTTTCATGAAACTACATTAGCATTCAAGTTGAAATCCATGAATTGAGTTGTTCATAATATGTAATTTGATGATTACACCTATGCCCTAAGTTGTGCATGTAAGGTGTTTGATTAAATTAATAAGAGGATAGAAATTGTGTATTATAACTCAATTGTAACCCATATGATAAATGCATATCTTACCCTTATGTTCAAATGACTCTCATGCTATTGATGTGCAATATAGATATTTATAGGAATGCTCAATATGTTAGAGCATGAAATTATGGTACTTATTATATGCATTCCTACCATGTACAAGTTTATGATAACCATGTGCTTCATGAAATCCCCAACTTATTTTATTGTGGATTGTCGATGTTGGTCATGTATTCAAGAACGTCATGCCTTGTAAGTTTCCTTCTATTGAGTCCTGGGGATACTTGTATCTGACAACTTAGTTGTGTGCCTAGAGCCAGTATCATGTTTCACGATACTCTCAGCCAAGCCATGGTCAATAGAACTCAGTCAGTCATGTGACTCAGGAAAGCTCAATAATCTATAATCTCAGTAGTATTCCGTCAGTCAATAAAACTCAGTTAACTCAGTCCAATTCTGCTCAGTTAATCATGTTCAGTATCTATTCATATGGGAGTAGGATTTAGCACTGAGTGAACCCAAGGATGGGAACTCACCTGTCAGTAGAGGGTGTGATTCTTAGAAGCAATCCTTCCATTTCAGAACTACGTAGCCAGCATATTTTGAGACATATAACTTTCCAATTGAGGGTTGATGAGGTGGCTTACCTGCCATTTGAGGGTTCCCACCATTCTCATTAGTGTACCTGCCAGTTGAGGGTCACTCACAACTTATCCTTTCCAGTGACGCGGTAATGACACCCTTCTAATTGGGGTTATAGATTGGACCCCAACTCAGCTATATTGCTTTATTTGGGGTATGTCAGTTAGATGACTACTTCTTAAAACTACAATTTTGGTCTCAGTCTCAGTAATAGAACTCAAATAGTTCTACAGAATTTAGGACAGTCAGATACAGTAAACTTAGAATAGTACAAAACTTAACTAGTTCCATCACAAACTAGACTGTCATATACAGTCTCTCAGTATCAATTATCAGTAACTCTTGTTATTAGTATTCAGACTCAGTAGTCAGTATCATCACGAATTTAGTTACAGTCATTTATTCATGCATGTATTCTAACGTTTATGTTATCTAGTCAGTTAGTATTGTTCATGCATTTAAACCCTCTGCATTCAGCCTAACTCATATGCATACCAGTACATTCAATTATACTGACGTATTTGTGCTATGGTGTTTTATATTATAGGCCCAGAAGCACGAGTTCCAGAGCATCAGTAGCACTCTAAATTTTAGCAGTCAAATTTAGCAGTGAGTCCTCATCATTCGAGGATGATATTAATATTTATTTCATTATTTCAGTTTAGCTTTCAGTAGATGGAGTTAGTTGGGGACATTTCCTATCAACTCCTTATTCAGACAGGTCAGTCAGTTAGAGGACTTTTAGACTACAGTATGTTCAGACAGTTTATTTTAGTTCATGTTTTGGTATTAATATACTGTGCTCTCAGATATTATATTTTATCCATTTTGAACCTTATGGCATTTTTCAATCTATTATTTTTGTATTTTACATGATGTTATACAGTATTCAGGTACAAATATTAGCCATGGGTTAGTCATGAGCACCGTGTAGCATTTCGGGTACCAGATTCAGGGTGTTACAGTGGAATGTACTGGTATGCTAGATAAGGTAAGTCTTAATACAAGGGTTCATATGCATGAACAATAACTAACTGAATGATATGGGATAACTGAGTAAGAATACATGGATAACTAAAACTGCTATTAAAACTGAGTATGCAATATTGAGCATATATGTGTATGTATACTGTATCTGAGCTTTTACTGAAGCTGAGTACTGAGTTTAGACAACTGTATAACTGATAGCTGAGATTGATGATAACTAACTTATTGATACTGATTAACTGTGTCTGATAGTCCTAATTTTGTAGAACTGAACTGGGTTCTATACTAAGACTGAAACTAAAACTGAAACTATGGGAAATAATCATCTAACCGACATGCCCCATATAAGATAACTGGGGTCCAACCTATAACTCCAGTTGGAAGGGTGCCAGTACCGTGCCATGGGTAAAGACAAGTTGAAGAGTTACCCTTATCTGGCAGGTACTCTAGTAAGAATGGTGGAACCCTCAATTGGCAGGTTAAAACACCTCATTAACCCTCAACTGGCAGGTTGATATCTCAACCTACGCTGGCTACGTAGTTTTGGAAAGGACTACTTCTAAGGATCACACCCTCTACTGGCAGATGAGCCCCCCATCCTTGGGTTCACTCGGTGCTAAATCCTACTCCCAAATGAATAGACACTGAACCAATTTACTGAACTAGACTAGACTGATACTAAGTTTTACTGAGTTTTGTCGCTAACTGAGTACTACTGAGTTCTGTAACTTACTAAGTTCTACTAATCATGACATGACTGATACTATTCTGTAACTACTGTAGCTCTAGGTAAACAGCTAGATTTCTTGGTATTAAATACCTCCAGGACTGGATAGCATGAAAAGTAGAGCGTAGCATGATCTTGAGAAACATAACAATGTACATTTGTCCATAATTCATTCATAGAGACATTTTATCAAACACATGTAGAGCATAAGCTTGTACATACACCAGCTTGTCATGATTTCACCATTTAATTCACATGGACATTCTATCAAATACTTGGGGAGCACAACTTAATGAACATGATCATGGATATCATATAAACATTTCAACTACAATGTCCAAAACTTTCAAATTCAAGGATTGTAACATGGAAATTACATAATTCAATATACATACTATTTTAATTTCATGGCAACCCCAATTAATCATGGATTGAAACTCAATTAATATCATGAACTTGAATACAATCCAATTTCAAGCATGGAATTCATAATTCTAAGACCTTGTAAGTTTAAAAACGGATTCTTGGACTCTATGGGTGAAAGGAACCCATGGATGAACACCTAACATACCTTGGAATGTAAATTCTTGAAGGTTCTTGGAGAAATTCATAAAAGTTAGCCTTGATTCTTGAAGATAGGGTTTTTTCTCTTAAGAGAGAATGATTTATTTATTGAGAGAAGTGAGCAAATAATGAGATAATAGGCAATTTAGGGTTTTAATCCCGTATTTAGGCTGATTAGGGATTTTAGGAACTGATCAAACAACCCCTGAATTAAAATCACAGAATAAAAAAATCCTGATTTTTCATGCTGATGTGACGTAGTTGAATCGGGCCAGCTCACTGGAAATTGGATAACTGGGAACTCGAGGTTTGGCACCACACGAAACCATCTCGTCGACTCACTGCATGTGAATTAACCTCTTGACACGACACGCCATGATCGCGATGGAACACTAGAAAATGACAATTGGAAATTTCGCTAGTGGCGCGATATAGTAGTATCGCGTCGGCTTACTAAAAAATGAACATTGCCATTTGGATAGTCTCTGCGATGCGTTGAAGTGCCATTTGGTACACTTCTTTACAAAAATGGCTCTAACTTTTCACCCGATTATCGAATTTGGGCAAATTTTGTATCGTTGGAAAGCTGACTGAATTTCCTACGTATTGCTAAGCTCTAAACTGAAAAATACTGATTATTTTTAAAAAATTAGGTAGGAATACTCATGTACTTAGAGCTAAATTAAGCTTGAAAAATACAGGGTATTGCACAACCAATGCCCTACATGTGGCTAGGAAGTGCCTTTTTAAGATGATAGGAACATCGAAATCCACCTCACAGTCAAGAATCACAAAATCAACTAGAAGATAAACAAAGCTACCTTTATCAAAACATCAGAGAATATACCAACCGGTTTTCTTATAGTTCGATCGGCCATCAATAATATCATCAACGCCAGCTTAGGTATCCCCAACCCCAACTGCTTGTACACCACTAGCGGCATAAAATTTATGCTAGCTCCCAAGTGTTGTTGATAAACTGATGGACCCAATAGTGTAAGAAATAGTAAAAGCTCTATGATCCTTTTTTTCTAAACCAAATACCGAGAAGCAATAGCACTATAATGGTGGATATTATTTTTTGGATCAAAACTCACTGTCCTTTTCTTAGTAACCAGATCTTTCATAAACTTTGCATATCTAAGAATCTACTCTAATGCTTCTACAAGAGGAATATTAATAGACAGTTCCTCAAACATTTAAATAAACTTTATATACTTTCTTTCCTCTTGCTTCTTATTTAATCTCTGAGGAAAAGGTGTGGTAAGTCATGGAATGGTCTTCACTACAGGACCGACTTCCTTCTCCTTAACTTTATCCTTCTTAATTTATTTATCAACACCCATCTTTTTTATAATGACTCACCATTAGTCACCAACTTTACAGATGGTGCTTCGTATGCAACATTAATATCCACTACATCATCCTGAACCTCATCGACTGCTGGCACAAGAAGATCAATAGTAGCCTTACAACTTTGAGTGGTAATGGCTATGCAGTGATTGTCATTCTACATATTATTCACAATACTGCTCAAAAGAGTCCCCGATTAATGCTGATTCAAAGTAGTTGTTCTTTGACAAAACTGTTGCTCAAACTACTTAATTGTGGTAGCATGCGATTCAACCTTTTTGATCAATCTAAAAATATCTTCCTTAATATCCTTAAGGAAACTCTCTTGATTTTCTGAACCTTGAACCAGCTTAGTCAGTAACACTTTTATCTTCAAATCAGTATCACAGTTCCTCGGAGGAACATATTCATCACTCTTCTTCTTGTACTCATCCTTTCATCTCTATTCAATAACTCTCTATTCTCTAATCCCTATATCTATCCCCATAATAGTTTCAACCTTTATTTCCTTGCCTTGATTTCCAAGTGTCTTGATTAGACCCTCAATCCTTAGC
Organism: Capsicum annuum; assembly: GCF_002878395.1. NCBI lineage: Eukaryota > Viridiplantae > Streptophyta > Magnoliopsida > Solanales > Solanaceae > Capsicum > Capsicum annuum. Next base: position 89,541,117 of record NC_061122.1, read on the forward strand.
TTAAAACCCCGTCACCTTACTATCCAAGTACTTTTCCTCTTACTGATAACTGAATCATATATCTTAGAAACTTTACCTTATGTGCCCAACGTATTCACCTTTTTTGAACTCAAAGTTGTGAATTACTTGGTCAATAACCCAATCTCCATACTCAACTATGCAACCTTTTGAGCCACTGTATCGTCTATAAATCTCCGATTGCTGGAAGCACCATTCGCATAAATATTGCTCCTCTTTTGACTTTTTAAGTATCTACCCTCTGTTGGTCATAGATACCAAATATAAAAATTTTGAAGCTAACTCCTAATGCAGGCTCATAGAAGCTCCACCAAAATAGTAGTCATAATAGCTTTAGTATTGGAATTCAGGGCTTGGTAAAATATCTCAAGCAAATTTCTCACTAAAATCATAAGATTGGGTACCATTAAAAACTTCTTCTTGAACATCAATCATACCTCTGACAGAGTTTTAGAATGCAATTGCCTAAAATTATATATCTCGTCCTTCAAATTTCGTATTCTAGAAAGTGGAAAGAATCGGTCCAAGAACTACCTTCGCAAATCATTCTAATTAATGATGGACCCATAAGGTAGTTCCCCTAGCCATAATGTTGCTTCATCTGTCATAGATAATGTGCAACTTAGATAAACTATATGAAGTGTAAATCCCTACACAATTCATGATGTACATTTTTGCGTCATCCATCGGCAAAATAGTAAACACACCCTTCAGATTGGGCAACTAAATCATAGCACTTGTCATATCAAACTTCACCCCATGAGGTAGTTTAGGAGGAATAATGGCTCTTATCTTGATAGGCTCAACATACCCAAAGTCATTCTCTGGATCATTATATGCTGGAAAGTACTGAAAAGCTGGGGGAATTTAACTCTATCTCTTCTACTTCTATCAAGTTTTGCTCGATGGTCTACTTTCTTCCAATGTCTTTTCTCTTAAACTGCATGATGGAAAGTTGTATCCCTTCTTGCATTTGCTTTAGCTAGTTACTGCATAATGGTTTTTACAGCTGTCTCTTAAGCACCAAGCGAAGATGGAGGATTTAACACAAGTGGATCATCTTGAGGCAGCTCATGATAAGCTTTACGACTACGTTATGACATCTTATGATTCTGTCGTAGTATTCTTTCAAGATATGGATCAGGTGAGATCAAGGTATTGCCTTGACTCCTAGTACTAGGCATACACAAGTGTACACTCCAAGAAATAAAAAAAAGTAAAACCCAACAACCTCAACAACTTTAATCAATCAATTCGTAACTTTATTCCCTGGCAACAGTGCCAAAATTTGATGTTGCCCAAGCTATACCTCCAAAGAAATCATAATGCGGTCTCTATCAAATATAGTAATCCAACAGAGGTTGGGGTTAAACCCATAGGGAATAGGCTGAATATCTCTCACAAATCTATTGAAGGAGCCAAAACAATACTGAAAAGTAAATGGGGGGATTATTGTGAAAATAGTAACGTAGTAACAAATCCTGATTGCTTTGGTTGAAAATAATCTGAGATGGATACTAGAACTATTCTCCCCCTAATTCCCAACTGTAGATTTATTGTGCTTTATTGAACTATCCCAATAACTTACAAGTAGAATTTGATAAGATATGTATCACCAACCGTCTTGTAAACGCCTTTGGTGAATTGCAACTCTTACCTTTTGAGTCTCAGAGATCCGCCTTACTATCCCTTATCCTAGATCCAAGATAAACTATTACCTTTTGAGTATTAAGCTAATTAGCTGAGAGTTGGTAGCCTTAAATTACTATCATGATCTTTTTTCCTAATCTCTACCTCTCTTGTGAAGTAAATATTAAATACAGGTAGAATCTTAACATTGGCCATCGTTAAGAAAGCATCAAACCAAAATCATAATAAATATAAGAATATTATTCAAGAACAACTTTGCACTTCCTCTACTTTGTTATTCCATCAAGGTTCTCACAATCCTAGTTAGATGATTTAGTTGCTCATGATTGCAAGAACACCCATAAAATTCAATAAAGAAAGCATACGGATAATCTTACGATAATTTAAGAACAAAACACAAAATCTTAAATTAATAATAACTCATAAAAACCAAGTACAATGGATTTCAAGATCAAAAGTCGAATCTTAGAATCAATAGAGAGTTGTGAATGTAAAGAGTGTGTAAAATAATACAAGAACATCAAAAGGGTATTTATAGAATACATCAAAACCCTTAAAATCCTAACCAAAATAAATAAGAAAAACTGGGTCGGTGACCACTTACAGGCCGTAAGTAGTATTTACGGGCCATTAAGTGGGTTGTAAGTGTCAGAAAAACTTTAGAGCCTCAGCATTCTACCCATGAAAGCACTTACAATAGGCGTAAGTGATACTTACGCATAATTATTCCCCTCATAACCATTATATGAAACTTCATACCTCAGGTTCTCAGATCCTCTTTCTCTTATACTTACGAACCTAATGCACACTTTAACTTTTTTTCTTTCCTCAACTCCAGAACCTAGTTTCCTGCAAAATAAATATAAAATCACATCATATCTAACACAATGGACCAAAGTAGGTGTATATTTTCAGGTTTTAAGTATCAAAAGTGCCATGAAACCATGGCACATCACTTATTGTAAACACCCCCATATACTCAGTATATTCCAGAAGTACTGATGTAACACCCCAAAGATCCAAGGCAACATTGGAACATGATTCAATTATATGCAAAAATAAAAAATCATGGTTTGATATTTTTATAAGTGATTTATACATTTATTAAGGCCACAAATAACTCCTAGCTTTTATACAAGACAAAATATCCCTTACTGATTGAATTCTTGAGAAGAATCATTATATAGTCAACTTTAAACAAGCTTAAATTCTAGATTACCAAGAGTTTTTTATCCCAAAATCCACTAAAATATGGATCATTGAATTATCTTTCCAATACATCCAGCTTTACCTTAATCCAATATTGGTGTAAAAGGTTATAGCTAATTCACTGTAACACTGTTAAAGCTGCCAATGACGACTACCAGACAACAAGTTGTAATCAGACCCTATGGATTATTGGGTCACACTATGAGTCATAGGGTCACTCGTAATGACAGAAGTGGCGACCAAAATTTTATTCCTTTTGCTACGACTCATAGCTACACCCTACGAGTTGTCAATTTAACCGTTAGGGCTGCTTTCAAGTGTTTTACAGATGATATTTAAAGGGTTTTTTGGTATTTTACCACTATTTCAACATCAAAATTATGTATTTTAAGATTTACAAGTATTCTAAAATACCCTTAAATCCCTCATTCCTCAAAATTCACTTAACACCTAGAAAATACAGAGAGAAATGGGTGATTTTCTTCTCCAAGCAAGAATTAAGGCTTTTTAACTTTCGTCTTCAAATCCAAGGATTTCATCAAGGTTTCCAACCTCAGGTATGTGGGATTTCATCAAGGGTTTCCTTTCAACCATTTATTCCCAAAGTTAGTTCAATTCCCCAAGTTTAATTTACCCTTCAAGCTTAGGTTTACATGTAAAGGGTGCATTTCTTAGGTTTTTGGTTTATTGCTTTGACCAAACCATGAATATATGTTTTCCCATAAATTTGAGAATATTTCCATACTCATAACAATGAAATCTCATTATATACACTCTTGATTTGGGCCTTGATTAAGAAATTCCTTGTTAGGTTTAGATTGTAGTATTTCAATTATTAGTTGCATTCTTCAGATATGGTGGCTTATGAACACCTGATGACCTAGGATTTCATGCATACACTATGGCTTATGAACACCTGATGGCCTAGGATTTCATGCATACACTTATTAGTGTTAGATCCTCTAGATTATTATTGAATACTTTCAGATAATGTATTTATTTTTATATTTTAGAGTATTGCTACTATTGAGCATTTTTAGTTATTAGTGTCATTCAGATTGGAGTAGTACTTAGCACCGAGCAGATGCAAGGATTAAGGCTCACCCATTAGTTAAGTTGAGACATTTAGTAGAACTCCATATGTACCAGAACTATGGCTCCACCATAAGTAATAAAGGGTCACCCATCAGACCAGGCATGACATCTTAGTCCTTTGGATATCAATTTAGTAGATCTACATCAGTCAATGTCCGTACCCATGGCAAGGTACTGAACACCAATCCAACTGGGGTTATAGTTTGGACCTAGGTTTGCTAAAATTGGGGTATATTAGTTAATGATAGCTCCCACAGTCCACAGTTCATAGTTCAAATTCTGATACTTACATGACCTTGGATTCAATTATTTATCTTATCATAGAGTACATGTTTATTACTTGGTCTTGTGTCATTTTACCATGTTACATGCATTATTTTCAACCTATTTTAGTTGTTTCTAATCTCACATATTCAGTATATTCAAAGTAATGATCATATACTTTCTTTGTGCTATATTGCCTTATTGATAGGTTTCAGAGTTCAACATCCAGATTGAGCTTAGTAGGATTCCACATCATATCATCAGTGTTTGGTGAGTCCTCATCATTTGAAATGGGTTAGATATTAGACTTCATATTATCTCTCATGATTTATGTTGGTTATAAGAATCTCTTGTAGAAAAGATGATTTTAGAAACAAGTGTAATGAATTATTTACCTTATCAAATGTTGCTTTATGACTTATATTTTTTATGATATTTCATCTTTCAGTTTTATTCATAAACATAGTGAGTTGGCATACACTTAGCATGTATGTTTTAAGTGTATGATATATATATATATCAATTTTACATGTTGTATTTTATGATATACATTAGTTTTACTTATTACACTCACATCCATATACTCAGTAAATTTCAAAAGTACTGACCACATATATGTTTATGTGTCTATACTGCTTCATAATATAAGTATCATATATATATATCATGATCAGGTTGTTCATATCTTCTAGCCAACAAGTGATGAATTCTTTTTATTAGAGGACTCAAATCATTTATAGATATAGTATTTTATTTTTATTCATTTCTATTGATTAGTGATAGTTTGGGGCCATGTCCCGACTACGTATAGTCATATTAGTAGAAGTTTCACTGACAATCAGTCAGAGTTTATATATTCAGTTGCAGTTTCCTTTTGTCTAACAAGTGTTGTAAATATTTTTAAACAATAACAAGTTCAACAAATGACATTACTTTCGCTTGGTGTTTTCAATTCATGTATATTTATTTAGTTTCTCAACAATTATGCTAGTATCATAGGTTATCTTGGGATCATTTGTCGTTCTAAGCACTATGTGACATCCAGGGGATAGTCTCAGGGCGTTACAATATGCCTTTTGATTCTTTACCAATAGATCCCTCTCATAAGTTATCTGTAAATTTTGATGATCTCATGTTAGATCCTACTTTTTATCGACATCCTACTATTAAGTTAAACTATGCAAACTCATACAAGATCATATTTATGCTTTGTTTTATTGAATCTCAGTCAATTTATGCAAAAGTCACATGTCTCTCATTTTACTATTGTACCGAGAGTTCATTCATACCTTAAGGTAATCCCAGTCAAGGGATTTTTAGCTACATCTTGTTTATTTACCCTTAAAACACTTTTCAATATTAATTGGGGTTCTTACTATGAATCTTGATGCTCCGTCAATGACTTCTTCATCACTATAGGTGGATCTCTCATTTTCTTGAAATCAAAAATGCTAGATTCCATGTCACTTTCATCCATCGATGATGAATACTGATCGATACGTTGCTTGGCGGCTTAACTGACCTAGTTAACTCGGCTACTCCTCCGATCTATCTATTCTACTAGAGTTACCTATTCTTGTTCACTCTGACAGACAGACCACGGTCCATATCTCTCACAATCATATGTTCCATGATGGGCAAAATGTATTGAGCTAGATTTCCATTTTTGAGTCAATAATATCTTTTTAGACATATCTTTTTTATTTGTTCCTTCAAAAGATCATTTGGGTGACATTTTTACAAAGTCGTTGATTGGGTCTTCTCATTGTCAAATCCTATAGGTCTCATTTCTTTTCCCACCAATATAAGAGGGGAAGGGTGTTGGAAATATTGAAAATGAGATTCGCAGATCATTGACTATGGCAACTGATACAACAAGATGAAGAAGGCTTCGATGGATTATGAGAAATTGATGAAACTAAAGTACAATTCTATCTTGACTTTACAAGATACAAAGGGATGTGGCACAAATAGGACCATAGATAATAATAGAATTAACAAAACATCTGGACCGCCCACATCAGCAAAACCCAACAAAAAATAAAGATCATTCTACAAAGAATATAAGTCGCACACGTACTACATAGAATAGAATGTTTTCTGTTATGAGTTCGTGTAATTATCCAGTAGAATTTAGACAAGTGTATAGGATTATTAGAATGAAATTCTTTTATTTTTTATTTAGATAGATATACTTGTATTTATACAGGCAGTCTTGTACAGATTAATATCATTAGAAATATTTTTGAATACTGTTCTTGATTAATTCTTACATGTTTAAAATTAGTGGATATTTTTGTAGCCACCCAAAATAGTATGGGATTCTCTATAATAGACATTTTTATCATCTTTATCTAGTTCGAAATCAATAAGACAAGGTGCATCTTATAGGCTCCAGTTCAAACTACCCCTCATACTTTTTATCAATTAAAATCCATACAAATGTGATTGCTAACATGTACAAATCACAAGAACTTTACTGATAATAGTCAGCCCGCATATCTCCACTAGCTTAATTAATTACTCAATTTTTTTCAATAATTTGCAGTATTAAACTTATTCAATATATAACATAGCTAAATAGTATTATCAAAGTTTTGTTGATGCTAAAATATGAGAGATTGGGTCTATAAAAATATTAGCAAATAATGTAAGTAATTGAAATGAAATTATGATAGATAAAATAAGTGAGAGAGTTTTTATGTATAAATTGACAAAAATTAACAGAAGGATGGATATTGCAAATTTTGCGATAGATAAGGGAAAGTTGTTTGTTCGTTATTGTCAATTTTCATATAAGAATGTACCCTAAATATGGTTTGAGGCTAGTTCTATATATGCAAACAATATGACTCATGGCTCGACGATTCACGTGGATGGATACATGAACGTAATATTAGCACGCACTTGGGATTTGAGGCTCACCAATCCACATGTAATGATTTGCATCAATGACAATCAGAATTTTGATTAGAAAATTCAAATTATAAAGAAGACTGTCATGACCTAAACTCTTCGAGAGTGGCACCCACACTACTCTTTCGGTGGGAGAACCATCTACCCAAAGTACCATCTTAAAATCAATACTTAAAGAGATAATAGAATTAACCCATCAGTAATTATCCAAGTCAAAATATTTAAGAAGGGCATGCAACTCCAAACTAAAATAAAGTGTATGATGTCCAACACAAAGGACTATGTCATAAAGGAAAGATCTCATAGTAGCCCGAATATGCCGCTCACCCTGAAATCTAACGTCAATCGCTGGAATCGCAAGTGAGGTCTCATAGGAGCCACTAAAATATGCATCACAATCACAAAAGTAAGAGCAGGTGTAGTATCAGCATACTAAAAAACAACAATACACCTTATTATATGATTTTGCCCTACCTTATTGTTTAATATGGAATGTTTCAGAAATTGGAATGTTCTCATGGGTATATACCACACCATACAACATGCATTAACAAGACACATTACAAGGTAGTTAACATGCATATAAGCACAATTTTATTAAACTACAATACCATCACCTAACTCGACCCAAGCTTGCACAACTCCTCTAAACCAGAGTTTTGCCCTTCCATGTAATTTTTGCTTGCTCTTGATCTAGAACACGCATATAAACACACGATTAATGAAATGACCTATCAGGTTGGGATTTATATTCACACTCAACCCCTAAGGTCAAATTTATGATCATTCCTTTCTTATTCTTGGGATTTTTAATCACAATTTATCTTAAATTATCAATTTCATTGATAAAAAAAAAATGTAAGGATAAATTAACTGTTAATAGTCAAAACCCAATAACTTATTAGTTAATTTTCTTCCATGCACTGGAGACAAATAAAATCAGCCTTAAAACCTTCTCCCAACTCCATAATTTAGCAATTCTAAATCTTAGTTGTCCAATACTAGTTAATGGCGATGAAATTCTTACCTTAACAAAGCCAAACGATGAAAATCTGATGGAAATTGCCCCGAATCGTTCCTTATTTATCCCAAAATGAGTTTTAGAAAAATGAACTATTTTAGAAGAAAATCAAATAAATTTGCGACTTTTAATGCTATAGAGACATATTGTTATAGCGGCATTGCTATAGTAGAACCTACCGCTATAGGGATCATTGACTAGGTTTGATTGTTGCTATAGCAGAAATTTTTCTACTATAGCAATGGTTGCTACAGAAGTACGTATATTACCATAGCAGTGTCGATGGGACAGAACGTCCAGTTTCACCCAAAAAATCCAATTTATGCAACACACCATAAACTTGAGTATTCCAAATAATGCTTTTTACACTAAGATCAGTTTTGGGAGTTCTACTTACCCAAATTTGATTTCATAAATTCCTACAAGTGCCTTATCATCTTAGATAACTAGAATTCAAATAAAACACCACCAAACTTACCCAAATAATTTCCAAATTTCTCCAAATCATACATCGCTCTAATTTTGCTCAAAACTAGCCTAGCCTAAAATTTATAACTTCAAAATCAAGAGGAAGTTTAACAGAAAATTTTCAACAAAAGTTTTATATATAACAATGAAAATGGTCATTACAACATATACCTAATTTACTCATCATTCATCCTCAAGCAATCAAATGTAAAAAAAAAATAAGCTAAAATAATGAAGGAAGAGAGTATCAATATCCTTAAACAATTAAGGGTACTTGTCCTTGATGTGTTATTGATTTATAGCACATTCAACACTTAAAATGATGCAAATATACAAGTTTGTTAGGTTATTTTATGAGTATGATGCGTTTTGGGTATGTTTTGCAGAAAATCAGTTTGAAACTAAAACTAAAGAAAAAGATGAAAGTTAAAGTTTTGGCTACTTACCGAGGCACTTCTAGGTGTAAATGCCACTTACGAGCGTATGTGACAAAAATAGGTGTCAAAACATGAAGTCCAAAGGATTAGAAGTAGGAAAAAGAAGACCCTGTCACTTATAAGGGCACCTATGGTCTATAGGTGACCTTAGTCAGTGTCAGAGGGCCAAGTCTAGAGAGTTTAGGAGCAGTGCAAGAGGTCTGTCACTTACCATGGACCACCTAGAGTCCGTAGGTAGTACTTATGATCAGTAGGTGACCTTAGTAAGGGGTCAGCCACCTCAATTTTCTTTTTTGTTCGGATTTTGATTTTTAGGGTTTTCTTGTATCTTATAAATACCCTTTTAATGTTTTTAGTTAGTTTACACACTCTTAACACTTAAAAATATATATTTGATTTCAGGATTCGATTTTGATCTTAAAATTATTTTGTTGTTGATTTTGGTTGATAATTCTGTTGTTGACTTTGGGTTTTAATTTTTTTATCATTGTGATATTATTTAATGATATTTGTTATGAATTTTGTTGATTATTGCACAATCATGAGCGGCTAAAGCCCTTATTTATGGTTGTGGGAACCCTGGCATATTAATGAAGTAGAAAAAGTGCTAAGTTGTTCTGAATCGGCATTATTGCATGTATTGTATTATCTTCAGTTTAATAGATGTCTTAGTAGTTGCAAGTGGTAAGATCCCACCTAGCATATAACTACTTACTCCACAAGAAGAGTAGTGACTAGGAAAAGAAAATCATAACAGTAATTTAAAGATTAATTTTCAATCTAGGCTAATCAGTATCATCAATGCAAAATGGTTATCGATCATCTAATAACTTGAAACTCAAAATGTAATAGTTAATTGGGGTCTAGGATAAGGATTAGTAATGCGATGTCCTGAGACTAAAAAAGTAAAGGATGAAATCTTCAATGAGTCCACAAGATACATAGCTTACCAAATTCTATATACAAGGTATCGGGTTGGTTCAATAAAGCACAATAAGCCTATTCAGTTGAGAAGCCCAGGGGAACACAATCCTAGTGTTCATCTCTAAATGATTACAACCAAATTTGAAGTCTGTTACTTATTCGAGATTGTAACTATAACCCACCCCCCAATTTACTTTTACTTCTGCTCGTTGAGTTCAGCAAGCTAGTGTTACAAATCTACGTCTTCCCTGTGGCTTCAACCCCAACCTAGTTAAGTAACTTTACTTGATAGAAACCATTTTATCCTTCAGTTAGAGGTGTAGTTTGAGCGTTGATCAGTCCTGCATGTCCTTCTCAGTTTTCCTAGTGGATTCCTCAACTGGATGTTGCTTCTATTGATCCTTAACTAAACATATTTCATTTTTTCTTACGTTTTAAACATCTCGATCTAGATTTGCTATAGGTTCTTCCTAGTAATCCAAGTCATATGAAAAGGAACTAAGTCCTACTTAGTAATGTAGTATCCATCCCCATGATACCTTTTAAGTATAGAGACATAAAACACCGGATGGAATCTCGATAATCTCAATGATAGAACTAATGTGTATGCAACTGGACCCGCATCTGTAGGAACTTTAAAGGGACTAATATACCGAGGGTTAAGCTTTTCCCTCATGCTAAACCTTATGACTCACTTTATAGGAAATTTTCTCCCCAACCTTAAAGTCCATAACTCTTACCTTACGTTCCACATATTCTTTCTGCCTAACTTGAGCAGTTTACAACTTGGTTAGAATAAACCTTACTTTTGCTTAAGCCTTTTTACCAGGTTAGTTCCCAAAGATTTAACATCTTCAACATCAAAATGTCCAATAAATGACCTAGAATTCCTTTGGTACAGTGCCTCGAATGGCTCCATATCAATTCTAGAGTGATAGTTATTCTTGTATGAAAACTCATACAATGAAAGAAACTAGTCCCAATAACTAGAAAAATCAATCACACAAGACAACAACATATCTTCTAGAACCTAAATTATCATCTCCGACTATCCATCATCTTGAGGATGAAAAGCCGTGCTAAATATGAGCTTGGTTCCCAAGTCTTGATATAATTTGTCCCAAAATTTGGAAGTTTCTTCTACATATCTATCATAAATGATGGTAAGTGTCACCCCATGAAGTCTCATAATCTCCTTGACATAGATTTTAGATAACTATCGAGATCTATAGTCTACCAAATCGGTAAGAAAGAAGTTGATTTCATTAGCTATTCCACTATCACCCGAATAAAGTTATATTTTATCAAAGTCTTAGGAAGTCCCACTAAAAAATGCATAGAATTGTTTTCCTATTTCCACAAAGGTATCGGCATTCTTTGAAGTAACCCCACTGGCCTTTAGTGCTCATACTTCACCTGCTGATAATTTTGACACTTGGACACATGTCCACTATATCCATTTTTATTCTAGGCCAATAATAAAGTTGCCAAAAGTCACGATACATCTTAGTTGTACCCATATAAAGAAAATAACACAAACCATGGGCCTCTGAAAGACATTACAAATTAAATCACCAACACAGGGATCACATAGAATTCCCTTAAATCACAACACCCCACTCGCATTAAGGGATGCATCCTCCACCTCTTCATACACCACTTTATTTCAGAGTGAATTCAACCTCTTATCCTCAAATTGTCTATCCTTAATCTGCTCTACAAATGCTGACTTTACCTCAACACCAGCCAAAATACCACCCCTATCTAAAATCTAGAATTGTATACTTTGAGATGCTCAAGTTTGAAACTCTCTAGCTAATTGTCGTATTTACACCCATAAAATGACAAACTACCATACTTACAACTTTTTATCTCAATGCATCTGCCACATATTGGCCTTAACTGGATGGTACTAAATAGTCCTATCATAATCCTTTAATAATTCCATCCATCTTTGCTACCTTAGATTTAAATTCGATAGAGTAAACACGTGTTACAGGCTAAGGTGATCTATAAAGACCTTACATTTGACACCATAAAGATAGTGTCTCCAAATCGTTAATAAAAACACAACTATTGCCAACTCTAAGTCATGGTTGGGTAGTTCCATCCATAAGGCTTCAATTGCCTTAAAGCAGAACAAATGATATTCTTATCGTTCATCATCACAACACCCAAGCCCTAAAGTTAAGCATCACAAAACACTACAAATTCCTTACTTTCAACTACTAATGAAATAATAGGCATTATAGTCAAAAGTGTCTTGAGCTTTTAGAAGCTCGCTTCACATTAATCTAATCGAATAAATGGCACTTCCTTTTGATTAAACCTTGTTAAATATTTTTTAATAGATGCAAAGCACTTTATAAACTAATAGTAATAACTAGAAAAAACTATAAATCTTTTTATCTTAGTCACTGAACTAGGCTGAATCCAATTTTTAATTGCCTCAATCTTATTAGGCTCCATAATTACCCCTTTTTTGAAAACTCAACTGAAGACAACCATAATTCATACTTTAAAAACTTGTCAAATATCCACTTCTCTCTTAAAATCTCCAAAACTATGCAAATATGACCTGCATACTTCTCTTTACTCTTAGAGTAACCTAGAATATCATCAATAAATATGATTAAAAAAGAATCCAAGAAAGACTTAAAGATATCATTTATCAAGCTCATAAAGGTTATAGGTGCATTGGTTAGCTCGAAAAATATCACTAGAAACTCATAATGACCATATCGAGTTCTAAAAGTTGTCTTTGGTATATCCTTTGGTCTACTTAAGAATTAATGATAAATTCGACAACAAATCAATTTTAGAAACACTGTCTCACTTTGTAACTGGCCAAATAAGTCATATATGCTAGGGAAAAGGGTATTTATTTCTGATAGTAACCTTATTGAGATTTCTATAATGAATATATATCCTTATACTACCATCCTTCTTCTTAACCAAAAGGATTGAAGCACCCCAAGGTAAAGCACTTGGACAAATAAAACCCCTGTCAAGTAGCTCGTACAATTGAATTTTGAGCTCCCATAACTCCCCTAGAGTAATTCAACAGAGAGGAATTTATATAGGGCGAGTGCCCAACTCTAATTCAACACAGAAATCAATATCTCTATCCAAAGTCATACCCATTAGGTTTGAAGAAAACACATCCTAGAATATAAAACTACCAAAACTAACTTTATAGAAGGAGATCCCGAACTAATATTATAGGTATGAGATTAAAATGATAATCACCCCTTCCAACTAACCTTTTGTCCTAGAAAAAAATGATATAATTCACACCAACTTAACCGTACACACTTTCTCTCACTCTAGTTCTTCTATTCTCGAAATAGTTAGAGTCATTGTCTTAGTAATATAGTTTAAAACAGAGTGATATGGAGATAACTAGGTCATAACCAAAATTAATAAACGTTCAACATATCTACAATAATCAATTCTACTCATATTTTAAAATCCACAAACAACATAAAACAAGAACTGTAAATATAGGTGTAACACCCCATACCTTTGGGATAGAATTTGGACAATTCTTTATATATGTATAGGCCCAAACCCAATGATTTCTATTTAGAAATAATTTTCATGATCAATTTTACAGATTGGTTAGCGTTTTTTATTTCAATCTTGATCATAAGAAACATCTAGCATAGAGTTAAGTTGAGTGCATTCCTACTTAGTGAGTTGTGTATAAGTTTCTATTACGGTAAACTTTACATGATAATTGCTCTTCTAATATGAAGTTTTATGTGGCCTAATACCCACCAAATTTAAGATTTTTGAGTCATCTTCCCAAAGCCACCAATCATTTGTCAATTTGAGTTTGGAGCAAAATGTTACGAGTATTTTAGTGAGGTAATATCTTAGCTACACATTGGGAAATGCGAGCAAAGTTCAAGCCAGGAGATCACTAGTTAGCCTCCACTTTGGGTTGCAGAATTTGTATCACACCTCCCCGATGTAAAAATACATTTTTCTCTTATTAAATCAGGGGAAAATTAGTCCTTTCACCCTATGTAACTTCCCCACCCATTTTATAACTCTAAAATCATCCTAAACTAGTAGATATCTCCCAATTCCCTCATTTTCTTCCTCTTAATAAATTCCTTAGAAGCAAGAATACTTATGATTAAATTTTCAAGGGTCAAACTTAACCTATCTCAAAATTTCTTCCATCAAAAGGTATGCTGAACAACCCCTTTTCAGCTAAATTTATTAGTGATTGATTTTCCAATTAAAAATATAGTTTTATGTGAATTTTGAATGTGGATTTATTGAATGATTTTCAAAAGGAGGAATTACTTAAGCTTGCAAACACGTTTCTCATGTAGGGTTGATTTCGGAGATTGGGTGAGCTCTTAGAGTTGGAGTTTCTATTTTTATTTCTATTTATCTATCTTTAGTCATTTATTTTTTATAAATTGTATTTGACTATTTAGTACTTATGGTTCATTAGTAGTAGCTCTTGTACCAACACTACTGAGTTTTCGGATGGTTGTTGCTCATCCATCTATTGATTAGACTATTTTACTACTATTTTAAGTCATTAATTGTTGATTTTCAGCTTTGGGCTATTTTCCACCAAGTTAGCCATTTTGTATATCTTTGGGTTATGGTTTTGGCTTGCCTACTATTGAGATAAAGTAGGTCCAACATAACTCTTAAAATAGGTTGTGACAAATTGGCATTTGAACCTAGGTTTTATCAGTATTATTGGTACAAAAATAAGTGTCTAGTCATATCCCAGAGATTAGAATGATGACGTCCATTTCTTATATTTGGGAGGCTATAAGACATTCTTAGGATTTCTTTACTTCTTTCACTTATTTCACGTTATAAGTTTGAGTTTATTTCTAAAGCATTTCTTTAGTTTAACTCTATCATAGATGGCTAGGATGTGTTCTACCACTAAATATGATAAGTATCCCAGGACTAAACCTACGGACCCTATCAATATTTATGGATGACCTATAAGTCGCAGATTACCTAGGTATATATTCCCAGCCAGGGGCTAGGTTAGGTAGCCTTCACCCTTGAGTTACAGAATCTTCTACCCCAGCCAGCGGTGGGCCTAGAACTAGCCTAGGTTTCACCAGGATTTATTTCTTTTATAGTGCTTAGGGATGCTTTGGTTCAGCTTTTAGGATAAGTTGATGGTGCACCATCTGATAGTGCACAGTCAATAGATCAGACGGGCACTAAGGCGGGGGTGCAACAAGTATCTGCGGCTCTAAGAGTTAAGGTCCTTCATCCATCAATAGTTTCTTAACTGATAGTTGCTCAACCAGTAGTTGCCTAGCCTACTATGTCTAGTGAGGAGCAAAAAATATTGGGTGGATTCTTGAAATTGGCTCCGTCTAGGTTTTTTGGTGCACCAGGCGAGGACACATATGAGTTCTTGATTATTTGTAAGGATAGGCTCAATAATTAAGACCTAGTTGAGACTCGTGATATAGATTGCACTACTTTTTAGTTATACTTGGCAGCTCAACATTAGTGGATAGGTCATCTTGATTCTAGGCCAACTAAATCTTTCCATTGACATGGACTTAGTTCTTTGAGATCTTTTGCGAGAACTATATGCCTTTCAGTATTAGGTATCATTTGAGAGATCGATTCTTGAGGTTGGAGTAGGGCTCTATGACTGTTATGGAGTATAAGGCTCAATTTAATGAGTTGGATAGGCATGCCACTTCTATTCTATCTATTAATGATGAGAGAGTTTATTGGTTTATTTGGGGTTTAAGAATTCCTTTTCGTATGTATACACAAAGTTTGGTTGTTCTAGGTAGGTTTTTTGGTGAAGTTTCTAATCATGATTAAATTATGGAGTAGATGCATTATGATGCCCAAGAAGGCATCGATAAGGGTCCATGATATTAGGGTAATTTCAATAGGAAAAATAGTGGCTTACGATTAGAGGCAGTGCTTCTAAGGGTTAGTACCCTCTGTGTCAATCATACTAGCATCAGGGTCAGTCTAGTAGGCTCATTACGGATATACTTTAGAGTACCGATGAAGGCCAGTATAGTTTTAATGATTGCTCTGGCTAGGGTAGTGGTTAGTCTTCAAGGGGTTCATCTGCTGGTTATTCTAGTCATGATGGTCATACCTGCTATATGAGGGTAGATAAGGTGTCTTGACCTACTAGATGAGGGCTCCACCATTCTCGCTTGAGGACTTGCTAGATGAGGGTCACATAGAGTTGTCTTTACAAGTGGTGCGATAATAACACCCTTCCAACTGGGGCACAGGTTGGACCCCACCTGTGGTAGGTCAGGGTATGTCGGTTAAGTGACTACCACCCACAGTTTTAGTTTTAAATTCAGTCTCAGTTTCAGCATCAGTATTCAGAAATCAGGACTATCAGATACAGTCATCTATTATTATGAGAAACTCAGATAGTTCCATTAATTTATGGGCTATCCCATCAGATAGACTTGGTCTAACATACAGTTATTTTATATCATATTCAAAGATATGCCGTCAGACAGGCTTGATCACAGTATCAGATTTTTATTGAGTATTCTTGTTGTCAGATTGAGATATAATCATATTTCTTATCATTGATAAAGCTTCTGAAATCATCTATTAGAAAGGTTGATCTCTAATCCTGTCAGTTTAAAGCAGTAAGTCCAAGAATTCAGTTATTAATGTAAGCACATCCAGATCCTCAGTTATCAGTATCAGATGAGTCAGTGATTCAGTATCTCAGTGTCAGTAGTGAGTTCAGTCTATAGTAAAGTGGTATCTGAGTTTCAGTTTCTAGAGCTGTGATAATTGTGTTCATGTTCTGTGCATTCATGTTTGTGTTCTCATGTGACATTTTCATGATTATTCAGTTTAGATATTGCACATGCATGAACCCTTGCATTAGCCTATCCCGTCTACATACTCGGTACATTTTTGTACTGACGCATTTACGCTATGGTGTTTTATTTGACACCATTGGTTCAGAGGCACAGGATCCAGATTATCCCCAATAGTTCAGTCCCCATCAATAGCAGTAGCAGTGAGTCCTCTTCTTTTGAGGAAGAATCTCAATTTACTATTATTGTTTCAGATTTTGTTTATTTTCAGTTGATGGAGTTAGTTGGAGACCTGTCCCATCAACTCCACAGTTTAGACAGTTTAGAGGCTTTTCAAATGGATGTATTAGTATTCAATTTTCTGTATTATGAGTATTCATGGATGTATTGAACCTTATGGCTAGTTTCCGTATTTATTTTACACAATGTGCAGAATACAGGTATAGTTATCAGTAAAGGGTTAGCTTGTGATCCTTCGAGGTCATAAGCACCGTATGATATCTCGGGATGAGATCTCGGGGCGTTACAAACTTGGTATCAGATCCTAAGTTTCAAGAGTATCCTAAGGAGTCTGAAAAGCCGCATCTAGTAGGGTCTTGGATATGGGTGTGTAGCGCGCCACATTTATGTACAAGAGGCTACAGGATGTTCTTAGGAGCAGTTCCTCTTCTTTCAGTGATCATTTCGTGCGAGTGAGCATGAGCTCAAGTTGATCCTCAGTCTAATCCATTTCATTCTTTCATTTACAGAGTATTCCTCCTCGCAGAGACTTTGTCCATAGGGTTGATGATCAGCCCCCTCAGCCAGTAGATCCTGAAAATGAGAGTGTGTCACATGTAGAGTTTTGGCCAGCTTTCCAGGTGCTAGACCAGGCGGTGACTAATGTTTATGGCAACCATCAGGCTACAGTCCCACCTCAGCAAGATGGGAATTCTTCCGTAGCTAGGATTAGAAGCTGTATAAAAATAAACTCTCCCAAATTCTTTGGGTCAGTAGTAGGTGAGGATCCACAGTTATTTCTTGAGAAGGTAAAGAAGATTACCCAGATTATGCATGTGTCAAAGGAGGAGAGTGTTGAGTTAGCATCTTATAGGCTGAAAGATATTGCTCATGATTGGGTAGTGATGTGGGAGAAAAGTAGAGGGGAAAATGCAGCTCCCATGACTTGGCTAGAGTTTTAGAGTGCCTTTCTAGATAGGTTTTTCCCGCTAGAAAAGAGTTAATGAACCTAAGTCAAGGTTCTATGACCGTGAAAGAGTATTGTCTTAAGTTCAACCAATTATCTAAGTATGCTCCCGACTTGGCAGTTGAACCTAGAGCGAGTATGAGTAAGTTTTTGACTGGGGTATCAAGTGATGTGTTGAAAGAGTGTAGAGCTGCCATGCTTAATAGAGATATGGATCTTTCTAGGTTAATGATGCATGCACAACAAATTGAGGTAGATAAGATAAAGAAGAGAGAGAGAGAGAGTAAGAGAGCTAAGATAGGTAGTTGTGCTTTCTCGCAGGCAGGGTCTCAAGGTGGTAGTAGTTCTAAGTATGGTCGAAGATTTTTAGTCCCAGCACCATCTTCAGCTAGTGTACTCGCACCTGCATTTGGGGGTGTCAGATTTGAGGGAGCGCCAAGCTCCAAAGCCCAGAGTAGTACTAGTGGTGTTCGTACCTACCCGTTGTGTGAAGAATATGGTAAGAATCATAAGGGTGTACGTAGAGCCTGTAGTGATGTGTGTTTTGGATATGGAGATACCGGTCACAAAGTTTGAGACTATCCTAAGCCAGGTCCCCGAAGTCAGTATAGTCATCCTTCAGCTCATAATAGATTGTATGCACTTCAGGCTCGCCTTGATCGGGAAAGATCCCCTGAAATTAACCCGGGTATGTTATGAGCCCTTCATCTTTATGTTATGCATTAATAGATCCTTTGCTCTCATTTTGAGCGTATATGTTAGCATAAGTCATTCATAAGTTTCAGATCTTGATCGATCAATTATGACCCAGTCTGTAGGTGCCCCGCGCACCGCTCTGGTATTTTTGCGAAGTGTGTTTAGAGAGACATAGAGTCACAAGGGGGAGATACACCATGGTATTATGATGTTGCATGCCATTAGATTCATCTTGATGCATGTTCAGATTTTCTTTATAAAGTTAGCGTCAATTATTGTTGCATTGTTAGTCGTGCTTTCAAAAGCCAGGTTGTCAGTATGTGCTCAGTTTTGTATTCATGAGATCAACCCAGTTATGAGTCCATGCATCAGATATGCATATGTATTATGAGAATTCAGCTATGTGTATCATCATTTGAGTATTCCATGCATCATATATGATGCCCAGTGTGAGAACTCTATATGTCAGTCGTTCCAGTTGCATAGTCCTGATCTGAGATGTTTTCATTTCTAGAGTAAGTTTTGTTGATCCGTATTCTCAGTCTATCAAATGACATTCGAGGACAAAGGTTCTCAATAGGGAAATAATGTAATGCCCCGCAAAATAGTTTTCACGTCTGAGCCTTAGAACGTATTTGGTAAAGCAAAAATCTGAGTCAAAATGTTTTGAAAATATCCTCACAAGTATGAAATACTTTGAATCATGTGAAAATCTATTTTATCATGAATTAAGATAATAGAGGTCCCCTAACCCATGGTTGAGTTGAATGCTTTCCTATAGTTCAAGTTTTAGTGACCGTCAAAATTTGGGTCAACTTCAATTGACCATAACTCGTTGTATATGGAGAACTGGGTGGCTTTATACATATAAAATGAAAGATCTTTGAATTAGCTTTCCAACTATACCAATTTCGTATAAATCCGATATCGGATCAAAGAATTATACACATTTTACTCCAGACTATCAAGCTAGAAAATGGTGACGACGTTTCTGATGGGCTACCACATTTCTGATGACCTTTTTGATGACGTTGTCAGATTGTGACGACATTTCTAACGACGTCAACAGCCCTAAGCAGATTATCATAAAATTCACCATTTTTGTGATGACATTTTGTGACGGCCTGTCATAGGTTTGACGTTCTGTCACAAATGTCGTCAGCCATTTTTTTCAGCAAGTTAGAGACATTTTTGTAAGGGTATTTTGGTCATTTCCACCTTTTTTGAGCCTCTATAAATATGGGAACCTCTTCCAAAAACCTAATTTCAACATTTTTCTCTTTCAATTCTCTCAATTCCCTTGAGAAGAGAAATAACTAGGGTTTCAATCAAGAACCCTAATCTTCCAAAAATCATCCATAAATTCTTCAAGATTTATTCAAGAATAAAGTTTCTCGTAGTGTGGGATTCAAGAATTATTTATTATAAGTGCGGATAAAGTCTCAAACATTAGAGTTCATCCAATTTCAATGGTTAAGGTATGTAGATGTTGATTCTTGGATCCCTTTCATCCAAGAAGCTCAAGAACCCTTGTCAAAACTCAAAGATTTTTATGTTTATGAATTTTTAATAATTTGTGTGAGTTGAAATTGATGTTCAATGTGTTGCTGAGTTTTTATTTATGTTTGTCTTCAAGATTTACGATCTTTGATCCTAGTATGTGGAACTCATGTGATGTTTGTGATAGACCCTCTTGAAGTTTTTTTCCATGTGATGTATTCATGACTTTTGGGTATAGAAATGGTTGAATAAGTGAAGAATGTTCCCCATAGGTTTGATAAAGAGCTTAGGTGAAACATAAGAGCCATTATAATATGTTGAAGGTGAAACTCCAAATTGTGAGTTAGTCCATGCATGCCAAGTGTTTGATAAAATGCCTTAGTGAGTGAAATGTGCCAAATAGCATGAAATCCCCAAGTAGGTATAAAATCGGTCATGTCTAGTGGATGTTAAAAGACCTTAGTGAACAAGCCGAGATATGATGGTTGTAAGATTCCCCGATTTTGTGCTCTTTGATATATACTAAGCTTTTAATACGTGTAAAGTGGTTAACAAGAAAACAGTGACGTGTTAGTATGAAGTTTTTCCCAAATCAAGTGATATCCAAATACATTATAAGACCGATATAGGTATGAAGTACTTGATGCAAGATCTCGTTGAATGGGGTATAATCTAATAGCATGTCTTCCCTAGGCTAGTATATGATGGTGAACCGATGTTGATGATCCTTAAAGGTTTGGAGTGACCCTTTGGTGGTTGTGATGATAAATAGAGGTCTATGTTTCCTAAATGCTTAATACGATGTCCTAAGGATCTTGAGAGGAAAAGTATATTATGATGCCCAACTACTTGAAGTCATGCTTTAACGATTGTGATAATACATGAATGATTGTAATGATGAATGAATGCTTGTAATACATGAATGAATGCTTTTAATGATGAATGAATAGATAACTGATATGATGCATGAATGATTTGTGATGAAGAATGATTATGTCTTACTTTTATGTTATCGAGTCCTGGGGGGTATTTATACCTAAAAATAGAGTTGTTGTCTAGAGCCTATGTTAGTTTCTCGATAATTCTAATCGAGCCACGATTCTCAGAACTCAGTGAATTGTAGAACTCTGTATCCTCAGACAAGTAAGAAGCTTAATAAAGCTTAGTAATCTCAGTTATCTCTGTAATCTTTGCATCGCTAGTAATCTAGCCTCAGACCTGCAATCTGCTCAGTTCTAATAGTATTCAAGTAATTCAATTCTAATCTCAGAAGTGATGAGTAATCTATTCAAGCTCTATATCATTAGTCAGATACTATGATTCGATATCTTATCCGTCAGATACGGAACCAAGTGATCTCAGCGTAACTCAATCAGACCTTCTGAGTAATATGATCAGTGTTAGATTCAATTCAGCTAGTGTTCAGTTGAGAATTCTATTCTGAGTTTTCTTGTTGGGAGTAGAAACTAGCACCGAGTGAGCTCAAAGATGGGAACTTACCTACTAATAGAGGGTGTGATTCTTAGAAGCAATCCTTGTGCTCTAGAACTACGTAGCCAGCGTAGGTTGAGACATCACACCTGTTAGTTGAGGGTCGATAAGAGATATCATACCTGCTAGATGAGGGTAGATGAGGTCGCTTGACCTACTAGATGAGGGCTCCACCGTTCTCGCTTGAGGACCTACTAGATGAGGGTCACATAGAGTTGTTTTTACCAGTGGCGCGGTAATGACACCTTTCCAACTGGGGTACAGTTTGGACCCCACCTGTGGTAGGTCGGGGCATGTCGGTTAAGTGACCACCACCTACAGTTTTAGTTTCAGATTCAATCTCAGTTTAAGAATCAGTATTCAAAAATCAAGACTGTCAGTTACGATTATCTATCATTATGAGGAACTCAGAAAGTTCCATTAATTTATGGGCCATCCCATTAGATAGACTTGGTCTCATATACAGTTATTTGATATGATACTCAGAGATATGTCGTTAGACAGGCTTGATCACACTATCAGATTTCTATTGAGTATTCTTGTTGTCAGATTCAGATATAATTATATTTTTTATCATTGATAATCTTTCGAAAGCATCTGTTAGAAGGTTGATCTCTAATCCTGTCAGTCAAAAGCAGTAAGTCCATGAATTCAGTCATTAATGTAAGCACGTCCAGATCCTCAGTTATCAGTATCAGATGAGTCAGTGATTCAGTATCTCAGTATCAGTAGTGAGTTCAGTTTGTAGTAAAGTGGTATCTGAGTTTCAGTTTCTAGAGCTACGATAATTGTGTTCATGTTTTGTGCATTCATGTATGTGTTCTCATGCCATATTTTTATGATTATTCAGTTTAGATTTTGCACATGCATGAACCCTTGCATTAGCCTACCCCGTCTACATACTCGGTACATTTTTGTACTGACGCATTAGTGCTATGGTGTTTTATTTGACACTATAGGTTCAGAGGCACAGGATTCAGATTATCCTCAGCAGTTCAGTTCCCATCAGCAACAGTAGCAGTGAGTCCTCTTATTTCGAGGACGAATCTCAGAATACTATTATTCTTTTAGATTTTGTTTATTTTTAGTTGACGGAGTTAGTTGGGGACCGGTCCCATCAACTCCACATTTCAGACAGTTTTGAGGCTTTTCAGACGGATGTATTAGTATTTAGTTTTTTGTATTATGAGTATTCATAGATGTGTTTAACCTTATGGCTAGTTTCCGCAATTATTTTTGACATTGAGCAGTGTATAGGTACAGATATCAGTAAAGGGTTAGCTTGTGGTCCTTTGGGGTCATAAGCACCGTGTGGCATCTCGGGATGATATCTCAGGGCGTTAGAATATTGGACCCTTTGAGATTCTTTACACAGTTAGTAAGGTAACTTATAAGTTAACTTTCCCCCAGATTTTGTTGTGGTCCATTTGATTTTCCATTCTTCTATGTGCTGGCGATGTATTCTTGACCCTTTTTATGTGCTTAGATGGCACTCGATTTAGTTGGATGAGTGGTTGACCTTCGTTAAGGAGCCTATGCCCATTTTGGCTAGTGATGTCAGGCGGTTGCATACTAGAGAGATTTTAATAGTTAAGGTTCAGTAGAGTCACCGCCCCACAAAGAAGGCTACTTGGGAGATCGAGAGCGAGATGTGTACCCAGTACCCTCACTTGTTTGAGGCTTTAGGTACATACTAATCCTTTACATTCATGGATAAAAGTTCTTTTAGTAGTGGATATTATAATGACCCTGCAAGTTATTTTCTATATTTCCACTTATTTTTACATTTAGAGCTTTTCTACAGATTCCCAAGTCATTTATGACTTGTTGGAACTGACAGTTTAGTTACCGGGTAGTTCATTTGATTTTTAGATCCAATTTTCTATTTTGAAGTCTTCGTTGGTTCAAATTGGCTGCCAGGCAAAATCTTCAGTTAAACAACCTTGTATGCTAATTTTGACAGTCCTAGCAGCTCCAAAACATCAATCTTAGCCTAGGTGGACCATTATTTTAGGTCTTGAGGCTCCCAGACTCATTTCAAGCTATTGGCCGAAAGTTAAGAAAAATGGAAAGTGGTTGTGGGACCCACTTTTCATTTAAATGACCTCAGATGGAAATTTTGATTTGTGCCATTGAGTTTGGAACATCGAACTTGACAAGATAGCACAAGTCATTTGTATATACGAGATTTCAAATGAACCCCGAGGGGTTGGCAGAGACTCCAAAAATATTCCAAGTTTCCAACTGTTGTAAGAAAATTAGATGCAACCGCTAAGAAGCCTTTGGCACTTTAGTGGAGGGCGCTTTAGCAGCCCTGACCAAATCGGCAATTGACACTTTAGCAGCAAGTTGGCCGCTAAAGTGCTAGTCGTTTTAGTTCCAACCGAACGCCTTAGCAGCATGCCATATTAGAAAGGTACTGCTTTAGCAGTCAGATGGGTGCTTTAACACCTATCGCTAAAGCAGCCCAATGTCTGCTTAAGAGGCATCCGCATACTTGGAAAGGATATAAATGCCCAATTTAGCCCGATTTTCACCAATCTTTCAACCATTCTCTAAAATATTGAGCCCTAGAAAGTGATAATTCTGGGGAGAATCAATTGTGGGTGATTATAGAGCTTAGATATAGTTAATTTACCTGATTTTTCATCGAATTTGTGGCAAGATTCCATTAATTTCATGGCAAATTCCTCCATCTTTTTCTAAAATCCCTAAAGTATTGGTGGCTTGCTTGTAGCACCATTAGAGCTCGAAATTCATCTATATTTTAGGATAAATGTTCATTGAGCATAGAGAGAAGTTGTGTTGGTTTCAAAAGTGTTATTTCACAACTGGGCTTTATATGGGATTTTTACGTGATTTTTGACCCGAAGCACAATAGTGCAATATGGGTATCATTGCTCTCAATGTGATGATTAGATTATAATTTTGATAGTTTGTCATCTTGCGGAAGCTTCTAAAAAAAGAAAATGAATTGTTTAACGAATTCTTCAAGATTTTCTTCGGGGTCCAGTAAGCTAGGTTTACCCTCTTCTAGATTGAGCTATTTCATCGCATGATTATGATATTATGCTATATATGGAGTGGGATTTAGGTGTTGGGGGTATGGTTAAGAATATTTGGGTAAGTTAGACTGTTTAGGTATCTTGAAATCATAATTTTGGTATAATTAACTTAGTACTCATGTTTTAGGGAGAACTGCTATCTTAGGGATAACTATAGCTTAATTAACATCTAGAAATGAGTTTAGATACCTTAGCCTAGTCCGTGGTAGAATTTTCCTAAAATGGATTTCGAGGATTAAGAGTGGACCCCTCCGACCCACCTTCAACCAAGGCTTGTGTTAGCTTTTATAAACTTATTTACGCATAATATACCCTAATTAATTCTTATTTTGGGGCTTTGAAGAGATTAGATGCTTATTGATTATGCTAGTTCGGTGGTTGGGAGTTAGTACTAATTTCTAGTAGGTTTCGGTGAATAATTATCGTGATTTAGTGATATGGCTCATGATTAGGTTTATTTACATGTTCTAATGATATATATATATATATATATATATATATATATATAGAGAGAGAGAGAGAGAGAGAGAGAGAGATGAGTTTCAATTCATGTTCGGCATTTGATGACGGTGTTAATGATCTAATTTTTTATTCAAGTTTCATATTTGACAATTATACTTATGATCTGAGTTTTGGTTCAAACCCAACATGTGATGATGATGTTGATAATATGTTTTCCGATTCAAGTCCGGCAAATAATAGTAATCATGATGACAGTATTGAGTTTTTGTTAAAGTTCAGCATTTTGAGAGTTGTTTGTGATATGATATGGTTTGAATGGATTCTTGGTTACAGTATGATAATTGGTAATTTATGATTATTGGGTTATTTACTTTACTTGATTGTACCCTCCAGGCTTATGGGGGCCTGTGTTGGGTTATTTACTTTTCCGTGCTTATTGGCCTATGGGGGACAATTTAGTAGTCATAAAGGTATGATCATTATGTTACTTTCCGTATTAATTTATTTACTTATGCATAGTGGTGTCGGAGCTTAATCTCAGGTTTGTCCTTTTTCCTTGACTTAGTAATTTTATCTCGTATCTTATCATACTTATATCATGATTTAGCGCAGTCAACCAATGATGCCTACTGAGTACCCATATTTTTTATACTTGATATTGCCCAAAATACACCTTCAATTAAGGGATATAGCTGTCGTTATCAAATAAAGTAATCCAACTAGGTTGGGGTCAAATCCTAAGGGAATACGTCGGAAATCTATCTCGAATTTGTTGAAATCACCAGGCAATGCGTAAAAAGTAAAAAGGGGGATTTTTTGAAATAGAAAACAAAAGAATCGGTTACTCTAGGTTGTAAACAATATAAGATGAACACTAGGCTTGTGTTCCCCCTGGCTTGTGAACTCCGTAAATTTCTCTCGATCAACCCAACTATTTTGTTGTTCTGCATGCAAAGTCTAGAAGATAGGTATTATCAACAGCCTTGTGGGCGCAAGATAAATCTCACCCTTTATCGGTTAAGTCTCAGGGCATCTTGTTGCTCCTTGCTACGACCTCAGTTCACTATCACCTTTTGGGATCAAGAGGTTAGATGAGATGGCGGGGACTAAAAGGTGGAGGTAAATCCCAAATCACTATCCTGATCTTCTTTTCCCAATCACAAACTCTCTTGTGGGGATGGATGTGAATACAGGTTATCTCAAGCTACTGCAGCTACTTGAGCTTTAATTATCGTGAAGAAGATTAAGATACATGCAACCCTAGAATAGATGAATATCACACTTCCTCTATGTAGCTAATCTGCCAGGGTTTCCAAAATCCTAGCTAAGGAAATCAACCGTTTATATTTATGAGATCAATCACAGACAAAATTACAAAATCAATCTCCCAATAATGAGGAATAAATCCCAATGTCTTAAATTGAATAACAAACCAAGAATAGACGAATGAAAATTAATATCTAAATTTGTTGGTGAATTGTTGAATGAATAAATAAACTAAGCCTAAAGGGTATTTTTAAATTACAAAAATCAAATCCTAATTAAAATAGGAAAACCCTAGAAATCATCTCCTAAATAAAATAGGAAAACACTAGAAATCAAATCCTAAATAAAATAGAAAAACTTAATTACCCATACATAATAGGACTTAAAAACAAAATAGGAGTGTAATTGAGATATATGAAAACCCCAAGAAACAAATCCTAACTAAAATGGGATAGGAAAAGTAAGTTGGCCAAACTTCTAACCCATATCTTCATCTTCAACCGAGCATAAATTTTGTGTACTTAGCATTTTTTATCTTAAGACCCACAAACATATAGACAATTGAATTAACTTTCCAACGATATCAATTTCGCCTTAATCCAATGTTGGGGTGAAAAGTTATGGCCAAAATACTGAAGCATTATCGAAGCTGATTCGAATCTCTCCGAGATACGACTTTAAGGTCTGTCCATGATACGACTTGTACAGGATCATTATGAGTTGTTAGTAGGAAGTCATACCTTGAGATGTAAGGGCTTAAAATGGCTTTTTTACTACGATTCAAGCCACTTTTCATAGTTCATTTTGCATTTAGCATCTAAAACCTAATTTCCTGCAAAACACTTCCAAAAATACATCAAATCTAACAACAAAGCCTTAAGTACATGCATATTCTCATAGTTTAAGTATCATAAGTGTTATATTCCTATAGTACATCGGTACTCATACTACACTTCTGTATCTTTTTGGTGCAGATCCAAGTACTAGTTGTTGTTGTTGACATAATGCACGTGTAGGGTTGATTTCAAATATTAGGTGAGCTCTTGGAGTAGGAGTTCCCCTTTTCCTTATATTTATCTATGTCTAGTCTTTTATTTTTTAGAAGAATTGTATTTGACTATTCAGTTCTTATGGTTTATTCATAATATCTCTTGTATTGAACTACTGAGTCTTGGGATGGTTGTTGGTCTTCTATCTGTCTATTAGACTATTTTACTGGTATTTTAAGTCTTTAATTGTTGATTTTTGGTCTTAGGCCATATTCCGACAAGTTAGCCCATTGCGTATAGCTTCAGCCTATGGTTTTGTCTTACCTATTGGTGGGATAAAGTAGGTGCCATCATAACACAAAAAGGTTCGGGAATTTTTTGATGAATTTTTAAGGGTTTTGCCGATAAAGCTTGAAAATAGTTTTTCTTCAGTTTGGACCTAATTTTTAACTTATTTTTTCTTGGATTTTCTACTGTAAATTCTTAAAACCTTAAGGAATATGTTTCTAGAATATATTCAAATTTTACCTCTTTCATTTTTGAACCTATTTTTTAGGTCCGCTTTAGACTCGTCTTAAATATAGTTGATATGGCTATCATTGGGTTTATTTTTATGTGTATAAAATTTTATTTGATTAGATTGAATGCATTTGGTGTTGATTCGAGGGAATTAAGCTTCTGATTGGATCTTTGGATGTGTTTGGGATTGTCTATCTTCATTTAAGGCAAGTTAAGATGTACCTTGACTTTTTCCAAAGTGTTTATGTGTTGTATGCTTGTTTGTCGTATTTTATGTATTGTTTAGGATTGGGGATCCTGCATAGGTAAAATAGTGAGTATCTCCACGGATACCGGATTCATTGATGTATTGTAGTTATATAGTTGCTTATCCTAGTTAGTCTTACTAGTGATCTAGAATAATTTCTATCGGATTGTCTGATTTATAGCTTGAATCTTGTTAACAGACTTTATAGTGATGATTGTGTTATAGTGCCTTGTAAGGGGGTAATTATGTTATTATCAACATTACTGATTGAATGATTGAGCCTTTAGAGAATACCTAGAGTAAGGATATACTTGTAATAGTTAATGAAACTTTATGGATGGAATAAACTAGGTTTGGGTAGTTCCTGATCTTAGAATACCACACTCAGATATTAGTGCTAAAATAGAAATAGGACTCGGGGTTTGAGGAGTACCCAAAATAGAAGCAGGTAAAACAGAAGGATCCACACCGTGAACTGGATGAACACCCGGCATAACCAAAGGAGAAACCTTTAAGTGATCCAATAAACGCACTAAAAACCCCTCAAAATTGGGGCAGATGAACTATGAATAAATAGAGTGGAAACCACACCTCCAACCTGCTCAACACAAGGCTCAGGGGTGAGTCCCTGTCACTCCTCATAGACATGGATGAACTACGGGCCCCTTTCCTCCCTCGAGTTCGTCCACAACTCAAGGCTCGCCCTCTCGACCTAACTCTCTCTCCAGAAGTAGGCTCTGTATCACTAACCTTGCTGGACCTAGTTAACACCATCTGCGCAAAAAGAGTAGAACAAAACTCAGAACACAAGATATGAAAGAACACCACACGATAAGGAATAAAATTAAGGAAAGTTTCCTAAAGACATCCTATAGCCTCTCGAAGATAGATATGGATGTCTATGTACCAATTCGCAAGACTTTATTACACATGCCATTCTTACACCATTGAGACCAATGAAATCTGGCTACTCTGATACCAATTTTTCATGACCTAAAAATAAGGGTCATGATAGCACTTGTCGTGGTGTAACTTGACAAGTAAGCCTATCACCCAAACTAATACAAAAAGAGGAAAAGACAAAAATACCCCAAGGTAAGGCTTTTGGAATGAAGCTGAGTCATACAAGTAATTATAACAAAATGGAAAGAACATATCCAAATACCATACATTCCAAAAACCAAGTGTTAATAGTGTAAGAACTACCTAGTACAACAAGAATCCAAATGAAATACATAAGATATCCAAAAACAAGAGAAACTCTGTCTCTGAATTGAAAGTAAGGACAGTCTATATGAAAGGTAATATAAGACATTCGGACACCTGGAGACCAACCACTACCTTGAAAGCTCTAACAATCGTGTGAGTTAAGCAAGTTGAGGCGCACTTGAGCTAGAACCTGCACCGAAAGGGCACATTAGGCATGAATACGGTTCACTTATACTTAGTAGGTATCATAGGCCGACCAAGCAAAGTAGTAAATAAAATATACAAAATATACACTAAGGGCACGTCACCTACAATCAGAAATGTTCCAAAAGGGTAGCCCACAGTGCTTGCACTAACAGTTCTACAATATACACACATAATACAACAACACACCAGATAGGGATACAAATATACACAATATCACATACAAGTAGAAAAAAGAGGAACATGTATAATCAAGATCATCAAGTACAAGTATAGGGATATAGAACAATTAGGCAGTAACAAGTAAAGATATAGAACAAGTAGATAGATGACAAGTCAATATGGCAATACAAGCACAACATAAACACAATAAAGCAAGTGCAATCTATATGATGATGATGCACGAGGTCGTCACACAACCTTTGGGATCGTTTCACAATCCCCGTATACATCTATAGAGGCAAGCCTCCCGACGTGAGACCCATGGAGGGTTCGTCAACCCATATACAATCCATATATATATATATCCATACTCATATCCATATCTCCCCCCTGACACATCCCTCAGGGAGGGTTTTAAAGATGTCATATTTTCTGTCATAAAAAGGTGTTGCTAGTGTTTCTCGGGTATTGCCACAGTGGTAATATTAGTTTCATGAATGAATATGATATAAGGATGTAATGCTCACAACTAATCATAATGAGTATATCCACAATCAACCACATGATACATTTTTATAATCACGTGAGCCAATAACCACTTATTATTTCCACATCCATAAATTTTCACATGTTTCATATGCCAAAGGTATGAATATATATATATATATATATATATATATATATATATATATATCACAATACACCAAAGGTACCACAATAGATATTTACAATAACACAATACAATTATTCACATGTATTTAAGGCTATCAACATCATATAGGACCCCACACAGTCATAATATCTTAATTTCAACAATTACATCACATATAGGCCCCCACATGGGCACAACACATAGATTGCCATTTTTCATGATTAGTTCCCACCCTTAACATGCATTTTGCACTAATATTTACTATCTAGTCCATTTTGAAAGAGTTAAGCCATCCCTTACCACGAATGCCGGAATCGATTTGCAATACTTCAACCACAAAATCTTACTTCTCATGAACGATCTTAAAAGTAACTAAAACTAAGAAATATAGAATTTATGCGTCAAAACAAAGCTAACGATACATATATTGCCTACTTTTAGTTTGGGGTTAAAACGACCCCCAAAATGGATTTTCAAAAAAAGAAGGGTAAAATCATAACTTTACTTCAAAAATCTGTTTCCTATATTTTTAGAAATCTAGAGTTGAAAACCTAAGTCAAATCGAGTCAAAAATGAGGTTCAAATTGAAGAAACGAAAAGCTAGGAAAGAAGTGAGGAGGAAGCAAAGTTGTCTACGAAGCTTTGCTTTTTCCCCTGTAGTCGTAATACTCAACTTATCGCTACTTTGAAAAATTATTTTTGAGCTTTACCGAATAAAATCTTTGAAATTCGTGTTAAAATCAAGAATCAAAGTTGTTTTGAAGGTTAAATTGATGAAAGACTAGTAATTATGGGATTAAAACATTATTTAAGTGAAAAGAAATAAAATTGGGGTTTAAAATTAATCCCTAATATTTTTGAAGTTTTGAGAAATTAATCCAGGATTTAGAGTAGAAAGGGATGAAATCTCACCTTAACTCCATAATAGAATCAAGAAATAGATGTTAATCTAACTTTCAAGTTCCCACAAGCTTCACTTTTAAGCTCTCACATTATTTTAGGGTTTAACTCTCAAGAGGAAAGGTGAAAGAATGGACAAAATGGATCAAAAAGGGGCTATTTATATTGTACCTGGTTACCATTTACCAAGCATTTAACACATAAAACGCTATTCAGGATCCCGATTTACCTTTGTGCATTAGGTTGCACCAGCAGCAACCTGGTGCACTAGATTTTTTTAAATGGACTTCGACGGGGTGCTCAGAATTCGTTCGGAGTTCGATATACACAAACAAACTATATAACCACACTATCACTCCAGACTCAATAGCGATATCATAATTTTGAAAAAAAATGTTGTTTTTCACAAAGTTGACCCTCGAAATTCAAAATCACAACTTTCTAAACTGAGGATCGAAATGAGATTTAAAAGTCATAAAACCCAACCAAATATGTTATCACCCTAAAATCGGCGTTTCGAATGCGTTGGCGAAGTCAAATTTTTCATCCGAGGTTGTTTCGACCAAATGTGGGTCCCACACCCATATTTTTAATTTTTCCAACTTTCCTACTAACAAGTCGAAATGAGTTTGGGTGCATCGGGACCCGAATCA
This sequence comes from Capsicum annuum, assembly GCF_002878395.1. Lineage (NCBI taxonomy): Eukaryota > Viridiplantae > Streptophyta > Magnoliopsida > Solanales > Solanaceae > Capsicum > Capsicum annuum. The sequence continues at coordinate 89,573,144 of NC_061122.1, forward strand.
AAAGTCTACCTAACCTAAAATTAATATTCCAAAGCTGCTGCCGCAGTCCGTTCAGTCATCCATCGCACGAATCAAAAGATAACCATAAAAATTTAAAATAAGACTCTCGAAGCCACTCACAATATCGCATAAAAAGTACCAAAATGCATCGAGAACCATTTCAATCACTCCCACGCCCTAGAAATACCACTATGCAACTATGAAGAGGGATAAAATAGTCAAATCACATAAATTTTACATATTTTATCAAATTTGCAGGTCGTTACACTAATAGTGGTCATCTCCCTCTCCATTTTCTTTCATTCTTTATTACCTTTTAGTCATTTCCTTTGGAAAAATCAAATGACGACAATCACACCGAATAATTACTCCTCATCGCGGTCAATTTCTTCGTCGTCGACCATCCTTCAACAACCACGATCAATGTCATTGTTATAACGATCTTCACCATACTTGTCATCAAATTATCATTAAAGCATCGTTATATTGAAAATCAAAAAATCAAAATCATCACCAAACTACAATCGAAAATCAAAACTCATTACCAAATTTCTTAACAAGAATCAAATAGACAACATAATGATGAAATATAGGGAAAAAATATTGAAAAAACAGAGGAAGAGAAAGATTTGAAAAATAAATAAAGCGGAAAGTGACAAAGATTTTGATGGAGTGATCAATTGGGTCTACTTGTTGAAGAGATGAATACAAAAATTTTTAAAAGTAAAATAAAATAAATAAAAGAAAAAAATATACTTTAATGAAGAAATATTAAAATAAATTTAAAAAATAATTATTTTTTACTTTTCTCACGCACTATTAGAAAGTGTACTTCACTTTATCCGCCACGTGGGCTTGAAATAAGGTAATAAATCCACTTTGAATAAAAATAAGAGAGAAATAGAATCCCACAAACTTTAAGTATTTTTTTTTGTAAATTCAAAATAATTTCATGATCATGTTATATTTTTTCTCAAAATAAATAAACTTCAATCATATAAACTTTTAGATAGTACTAGTACTATTTTTGAAGTTAGACTATGGATGTGTTTAGTACGAAGGAAAACATTTTCTAGAAAATGTTTTCCAATTTTCTTATGTTTGGTTGGCTTAAAGGTCTTAGAAAATGTTTTTAAAATCAACTTATTTTCCTCAAATCTAAGGAAAATGACTTTCCTTCAAAAAGTAAGGAAAACATTTTTCAAAACTCTCTTTCAACCTCACTCTTAAGATGAAATATTCATACAACTCTCAAAATTGCTCATCCCTACTCTGACCCCCAATTCCCTACGCCACCCCACCCCCTACCACCCCATCAAAAGAAAATATTTTAAATTTTTTTCTTACCTCATCCCCCTACCCAAAACCCAAAACCCTACTTCCCCTCTCCCCCACCCCTTCCAAAAAAAATATTTAATTTTTTTTTAAAATCAAACTTTTTCTTACCCCCTACCCGACCCCCTCCCCTACAAACCCCCTCCCCATAAAAAATTAAATTTTTAAAATTTATTTTTTGAAAATTTTTAAATTTTTTCTAACGCCACCCTCACTCCCCTACCTCGACCCTCACCCCTTACCCCCCCCCCCCCCCCCAAAAAAAACTAGTATTTTAAAATTTTTTTTATCTCATCCCCTAACCCGAAACTCAAATCCCTACTCCCTTCAAAAAAAAAATTTAATTTCTTTTAAAAAAAATTCAAACTTTTTTATTTTCCTCCGTTACCCGAACCCCCCTTAAAAAAATTAGTTTTTTCTTATCCCTCCCAACACCCACCCCCTACTAGACCCCCCGGCCTCCTGAAAAATAATAATTTATTTTTAAAAAAAATAATTTTTTTCTTACCCCCGCCCTTACTATCTATTTTAACAACCTAAGTCCCCACCTACCAACCCCTCCCCCAAAAAAATTAATTTTTTAATTTATTTTTTAAAAACAAGTCACATTTTTTTATCCCACCCTTCTTATTTTATTCGTTCTCATTGTTTTTGTTAAACATATACAAATACTTTTAGAAAATATATATACTTATCCAATTTGCATAACGAACACAAGACTATGCATAATAAACAACTTATTTTCCTAGAAAACGTTTTCTCTTCTTCATATCGAACACACCCTAAAAAAAGTATTTTTAAGGATCAAAAATAATTTTCTAAAACTTATTTTTACGATTTAACTAAACATTAAAATTATTTTCTAAAAAATATTTTTTCATTCACCAACCAAACACTAGAAAACATTTTCCAGAAAATAATCTTCATTCACCAATCAAACATAAAAAAACAAATAAGAAACCAACTTATTTTTCAAGAAAACATTTTCTAGAAAAATATTTTTCATGAAAAACATTTTCCTTCATACCAAACACACCCTATGTCAATATCAATTTCAATCACAGCCAATATATACGAAGGTATCCAAAAATTAGTACAAAAAACAATGCAAGTTAAATAGCGTCCCTAAAATTCTGTATTCCCTTTTAATTAGTCCAACCAATCAATTTTTGGTTTTTCTGTTTTTTTTCGTTTGTAAATACTTGTCAATTCTTATTAGCAGCAGACATTTCATAATATTTATTATTTTAAAAAATCAATAACATAATTAAGTATACTAGATCGCACTTTTTATTAATTAAGTAGAGATAATTAAGAGTTTAAATAAGGATGTGATAGTTAAAAAATATTTTCTCTGTTTCAAAATAAATGAATTGTTGAATTTTGACACATAAATTTAAAAAAAACATCAAAAATATAAATTTAACATAAATTTTTATTTTTAACTTTGAAGTCTCTTTTACCCCAAAAAAAAAAGATGCAATCTTTTTTTTTTGTCAAATTATAAGGATAATTTTAAAAAAAAATTAATAATTCACTTATTTTAAAATATTAATAAATATCTTAATAATTCATTTATTCTGAAATAAATAGAGTATTGCTATATGGGTTGTAACAAATATTTAAGAGAGAGAGTAATACAATAGTGCAATAAATCAAGCGGTCAAATCCAAGGGCCAAATCATGTGGGAAATGTCAGTTTGTAAAAAGGGAGTAAACGAATGGAGACAACAAATAGTTGCAATAAATGAAAGATGATCGTACACGGTACTAGCTATATGTAATACTCCCTCCATTTTAGAAAGAATGATCTATTTTAATTTGATATAAATTTAAAAAAATAAAATAATTTTTGAAGAATCTTAAATTAAAGTTGTGTCATATGTATCAAATATCTTTTAACCTTGTGGTTCTAATCATGCCATGTGAAAAATTAAAATATTAAAAAAAATAAAAAAAATATTATTCTTTTTTAAATAGATTAAGAAAAAATAAATCATATTTTTAAACGGAGGAAGTATCAATTCTTTTAATCCCGGGTGTCGGTCGTTTTTGTTGTGGGATTATAATCGTTGTTCGTATCAGAGTTAAGAAATAATTAGGTTTAAAATAAATTTGTCTCGTATTTTGTTTGAGTAAAATTTAGGGACCACTTATTTAGAAATTAGTGTTACTATTTTTATTTCACATTGCATTACAATGATGAATTTTAAATAACATATTTCCCAATCAAACAAGCCTTAACAGTGTAAATAATACTATCCAAGTTTGATTTGATTTGGTTCTTCTATTTGATTGTTTAATTTTTCAGTTCAATATCAATTCTATTTTCTAAAATTTAGATACTCAATTTTAGGTTCTCAATGAACCAAAAAATTCAAGTTTACTAAATCAAATGTCGAATACTCAAGGAAAAAAGACACTCTATAGCACTTTTTAAAATAAATAACCCAAATTTGATATCTTTTCAAAAAGTGATCAATCGGATATACTATTTTCACTTTATACTCATTTCCTAATTTGGGTCATTTTGGCTCATGTAGTTCAGATACAGTCCACATACAATACTGAAACAGTTTTCAACTTGGATCATTCGGCCCTTTTAAAAATATTTTATTTTTTTTCCTATAAACTTTTAAACTGAAAAAATATTCTGCATTTTTTTATTGTTTAAAAATAATAATTAAATATAATTATATAAAAATGATATAATTGTTATATAGAATATGTATCTATATAAGATATATGTATAGAAATTATATAGTTCTAGCAAATATGTATATGTATAAAATATATATAAATTATATAAAAATTATATAATTGTTGTATAAAATGTGTAAAAAAAATGTACAATTACTATATAAATTGTATATGAAAACTGTATAATTTTCGTACAAAATATTTATATATATATAATATGTATAGAAACTGTATAGAAAGTATGTAGAAACGATATACAATAAGTCAACTAATTGAAATGGCTAGAAAGTGAAATTTAAATTTCATGACAATTTTCATAAAAATAATTTAATTTGAAGTACCCTTATTAATCAATCAATCACTCAAACTAAATCAGCTTTTTTTTCTCTTTTCCCTCCCAAATCTCAATCAGCATTTAGAAACATGATAATTACATAAGAGAGATTTCTACTATTGCTGCATTGATAGATGGAGCAAATCATAATATGATCACTATATGTCCATTTTCCATTTTATTGTTGTGGAGAGGAATCTTGATTTGCAATACATTAGTTATCTTTTGGTTGGGACGACATAACTAACATTATTTTTTAAATCTATTCATGAAATTTATTTATTACTTCTTATTGTTGACATATAATACCGAATTTAGAAAAATGAAGTGAGCCGGATCGGATCAAAAAACAATGTCAAGATATAATTAAAGCCGACATAGTAGTTTGGTTAGGTATTATGCACACTGTTGAAAAATAAAAAAATTGAAGAGTCGAACCAAAATTTAAAAGAATCGAACATTTTGCTTCTGTATTTTTTAACTTCTAAATCGATTTTTACTTCATTTATTTCTCAATTTCAAAATATTTGCTGTTCTTAGTAAATATTAATTTTAAATAGCAATCATTTAAAAGTCCAACATAAAATTAATTAATTTTTTATTTTATTTTTAATGATAATTGTTGTAAAGACTACAAACACTGATATTAGTATAAAATGGTTTCCGTCGAAACATGATGTGTTTAAATTAAATATTGGTGATTCCTCTTCTTACAACCATGATCATTGTGGTATTGGTGGGGTTATCAGAAATTCGAAGGGGGACTGGAAAGTCGGCTATTTCAATAAACGTAGTAGCCATTACCACACTATGGTGGAATTAGAGGCCCTCGAATATAATTTAACCCCCCTTGTCATTGAAACTGATTCGGTAGAAGTTATTCATCTCATTCATCAACCCTTTTCCATCTTTCAGGTCAATGTTGAAGAGTATGGGGAGTCCAGTGATGCAGCATAATTTCCGTGAAGCAAATAGAGTAGACCACGTTTTGTTCGGATTGGGTTCAAAATTAACTCAGAGCAGCCTAAATCACATTTTGTTATCTCCATCAGATGACATTGCAGTGCAGCTACAATGTGATAAAGATAAAAGTCCTATATATTAGATTAATTTCCTGATCTATCTATAGTAAATTAATTTATACAGGAAACCAATCTGTGTCTTCTAATATCAGTAGTAATCAATCCTAGTCTTCTAATGCTAAGCCTAGTACTAGTACTAGTAATGTTATGGACTAATGTAGGCAGCACTTCTGCTGCTATTAGGACTGATGCTTGCAGTGCTTCTACTGCTTCTTGTATTTTTCATTAATGTATATGAATATTTCCAACTTACCAAAAAAAGGATAAGTTAGCGTCTGATTATAAACTTAGTTGGAACTTTCTGAATTATCGGAATTAAAGAGGCAATGCCCGATATCAAAGACAGTAGATAGTAGATACCCAATAAATAATCAAGATATATGTAAACTGATTCCAATATTAAAAAATAGTGCACATTTACTAATGGTCATCTCCCCACTGTTCAGTCTTGGAAAAATAATAGTCATTCTCCATATAATTGTCCAACAAGAACCATTTCGCTAATACTCCCTCCGTCCCAAATTA